>NC_136336.1:2444677-2594637 GCF_964198595.1 Lampetra fluviatilis
CACCACGCTCCCACACGCCACCGTCTCCCCGTGCCCCCACAGAAATTGGGCGGCCGACACGCTCCCCCCCCCCCCTGACCCACACCCCCCCCCCGTGCCCCACCCCCTGCCCCCCCCCGCTCACCGCACGGGCGTGGGCGTGGAGTGGGGGCGGCTCAGCGGGAGTGAGGATCCCGCTCCAGTGGTTGAGGCTCCCGGGGGTGCCCGGGGTCGTGGGGGTCGTGGTGCCGCTCTTCTTGCGGGGTCGCGACGGCTTCGACGACGACGAACTCTTCCCTCCCCCGCCTCCCCCGCCCCCCCCACCTCCCCCGCCACCCACCTCCCCCCGCCCCCACCTCCCCCCGACGATGCTGCTGATGACGGCTGCGAGGAGCTGGCGCCGCCGCCGCCCCGCGCCGACGCTGCTCCCTGCGGCGGCGAGGTGATGCCTGCGGGGGCGTGGGGGGGAGAGGGGGGAGTGGAGAGGGGAGAGAGGATGCCTGCGGGGCGTGGGGGGAGAGGGGGGAGTGGAGAGGGGAGAGGGGAGAAGGGTGTGGGGTGAGAGGGGAGAGAGTGGAGAGAGGTGAGAGTGGAGAGGTGAAAGTGGAGAGTGGAGAGAAGAGAGGAGTGTGGGGGGAGAGGAGTGTGGGGGGGAGAGGAGTGTGGGGTGAGAGGGGAGAGAGTGGAGAGAGGTGAAAGTGGAGAGTGGAGAGGGGAGAGGAGTGTGGGGGGGAGAGGAGTGTCGGGGGGAGAGGAGTGTGGGGTGAGAGGGGAGAGAGTGGAAAGTAGTGAGAGGGTTTGAGGGTAGAGTGGAGAGGGGAGAGAGAGGAGAGGGGCGTGGTGCTGGTCACCCACCCCCCTCGTGCGCCGTGCTGGCCTTTATAGGTGTTACTCGCTAACAGTACTTGCCCCAAGTCTGTTAAGACTATACGGGGAATCTTTGTCGTTGTATAAGTGAGTGAGTGTGAGCGAGTGTGAACGAGCGTGTGAGAGTGAGTGCAAGTGTGAGCGAGTGCGAATGAGTGAGCGAGAGAGTGTGAGTGAACAATAGTGAATGAGCGAGTGAGAGTGAGCGAGTGTGAGTGAACGAGTGAGTGAGCGAGTGTGAGCGAAGGTGAACGAGTGAATGAACGAGTGAGTGAGCGAGTGTGAGAGAGCGAGTGAGTGAGCGAGTGAGTGAGCGAGTGTGAGAGAGCGAGTTTGAGCGAGCGAGTGTGAGCGAGCGAGTGTGAGGGAGCGAGCGAGTGTGACCGAGTGAGCGAGTGTGATTGAGTGACTGAGTGACAGTGAGTGAGTGTGAGTGAGCGAGTGTGAGTGAGCGAGTGTGAGAGAGTGAGCGTGAGCGAGCGAGCGTGATTGAGTGACAGTGAGTGAGTGAGTGTGCGATTGTGAGCGAGCGAGTGTGAATGAGCGAGTGTGAGTGAGTGAGTGAGCAAATTAGCGAGTGTGAGTGAGTGACCGAGTGAGTGAGTGAGCGAGCGAGAGTGAGCGAGTGTGAGCGAGCGAATGTGAGCGAAGGTGAGCGAGCGAGTGAGTGAGCGAGTGTGAACGTTCTCACTTGTGGGCGGGCGGGCGTGCCGCTCTTCGTGCCGGTGGTGGTGGTGGCGGCAGCGGCGGTGGCCGGGATGGGCTTGGGGATGGCGGTCGGCTTGGGAAGGCCGGAGCGCCGCTCCCCCATCTTGGCGTCCTGGGGAAGGAGGGCCGCGCACGGCCGGAGCGCGGTGCGGGTCAGGCGGCTGCCCCGGTCAATACCGGCCACTCGCGCGCACTCAACCCGTAAATGCGCACGCCGGGGCCAAATTGGCTCACCGTGTGTGCGACGGAGATCCAGTGCCAGACTAAGCGAGGTGCGGGGCCTGTAGCAAATGTTGCTATATAGAGACCCTAAATAAAATAAAAACACGCAAATATTAAAACACACATTTTTAACTAGCATAGTAAAGTAATTGTATTTTTTCATTTGCTATACAGCCAGATAATACGATAAATCGCTAACCTTAAAACACCTGGTCGTTCATAAAAGTCGAAGGCAGTATAGTACTATTGTAATAGAGCAAGTGCAGAATCACTGAACCGGAATTGATAGCTTGAAAGCATTCAGCGCGGGACCCTTGACAGTGCGGGGCCTGTAGCTACATATGTAGTAGCTACTACTTATGTAGCTACTACATATGTAGTAGCTACATGTGTAGTAGCTACTACTACATGTGTAGTAGTTACTACTACATGTGTAGCTACTACATGTGTAGCTACTACATGTGTAGCTACTACTTATGTAGCTGCTTTTGCTACTGGGATAATCCGGCACTGCAGAGATCCCGTGGCCGCCGCTCGGCAAGAGGGGGCGGTCGCGGTCTCCCGAACGTTGCCGATGTTCGAAAAGACGACGGCGCTAAGACACTCCAGAGTGGGATCTCGCACGCACACACAGCAGCAGCAGCAGCAGGCAGCAGCAGGCAGCAGCAGTCGTCACCCCCATACACCCCCCTCCTCCCCATCCCACCTACTACTGGTAGACTCGTGCCAGATTTTAGGCCGGGCGCCGTGCTACCTTGCGCCGCACAGGGACATCTGCCACTGGGGTGCCCCTTGGTGGGAGGGTGGGGGCGGGGGCGGGGTGGGGGGAGGGGCAGTGCCCGTAATGTTAACGCGCCAGCTGCATGCAAAAGATCGCAATATTCTGAACGTAAAAAAAAGGATCGGCAATCTTCTCATCCGCTACTCGTGTCTGGGCGATTGTGAGCAAGCGACCAATCATCTCAGTCAACCCCTCGGCACCCTGGCTCTGTCCCGTGGCCTCCTGTCATTGTGGCATTCCACACTTCACGCGGCCTCCTAAGAGTGCACCTAGCCTGGCACAAGCTACGTGGCGACACACGTGGCGGCGAACGGCAGCTGCTGTTGTTGTCGAGCGAGGGAGACGCGAGACTCATCGCTGGCACGCATGTACGAGCCGTCAGTGCAGGGCGCGCAGAGTGAAGAGAACGGGGGTTTGATATTTGGGATCCGGTTCGAGGCCGATCGATCGCCGGTCAGCGCTGGTCAGCGCCACCGTACCTTGCCAGAAGCTCCGTAGGCCTGGTCACTGCCTTCCTCGCTCACGGCTTCTGCAAGATAACGAGGCGAACCGGTGAGAGCAGGAACGAAAACTCGCAGATGATGAACCGCGCCGCCCCCCCCGCCCGCCCCCCTCCCGAGAGAGCGAGATGAGAGCGGTCTCGGCGGAGCGCCGTGACATCGTCGTAGAGGGAGAGAGAGAGGGCCACCACCGCCCCCCCCCCTACTCCCCCCCCCGGGATCGGCTCAGGAATCCACCACGAAGGAACCGCGACGGGGTCTTCTAAAAAGTGCGCAGAGGGGCGAGGGAGAGGTGGCGCGCGGGGTGCAGCGCTACACGGAACGCGGAGAGACGGGAAGAGAAACGACGCAGATTGGGGAACACACGCCGCTATTTCATGATGATGATGATGGTAATAATGGTAACGATGTCAACCTTTAATGAGAGAGAGAGGACGTCTCAGAGAGTGGACGACTCCGAGAGAGAGAGGACGACTCAGAGAGAAAGGACGACTCAGATAATAAAAGGGGGACGACTCAGAGAAAGAGGACGACTCAGAGAGAGAGAGAGAGAGAGAGGACGACTCAGAGAGAAAGGACGACTCAGATAATAAAAGGGGATGACTCAGAGAAAGAGGACGACTCAGAGAGAGAGAGAGAGAGGATGACTCAGAGAGAAAGGACGACTCAGATAATAAAAGGGGACGACTCAGAGAAAGAGGACGACTCAGAGAGAGAGAGAGAGGACGACTCAGAGAGAAAGGACGACTCAGATAATAAAAGGGGATGACTCAGAGAAAGAGGACGACTCAGAGAGAGAGAGGATGACTCAGAGAGAAAGGACGACTCAGAGAGAGGACGACTCGAGAGAGGACGACTCAGAGAGGGAGAGAGGATGACTCAGAAGCGCCAGGAGGAGGAACCGCAGACGAGGAGTGGGAAGGCAGCAGGAGTCAAGCGACGAGTCGGCACCACCAACCATTGTGCAAGCTCTGCGGGCCTCTACATAGCAAGGTGTTATCTGACAATGGATTGTTTACACTTGGTAGGAAACCAGAGCACCCGATGGAAAAGAGTCCACACTTGTTGTACCGCTGGACAGCTCGAGGCTCCTGATGATGATGGTGATGATGACGATGTTGGTGATGATGGTGATGATAATGATGATGGTGACAGTGGTGATGATGGTGATAATAATGATGATAGTGGTGACGATGATGATAATGATGACAGTGGTGATGATGATAATCGTGGTGATGGTGGTGGTGGTGATGATGGTGTTGATGGTGATGATGATGATGATTGTGATGATGGTGATGATGGTGAGGATGGTGAGGATGATGGTGATTATGGTGGTGATGATGGTGATGATGATGACGATAATCGTTGAGAAATGGGAAAGGATGCAAACGCGACGAAACTAAATCTCACAAAAAAATAAATGTGTGTTTTAAAAAAAAAAAGTGTATCCTTGGGAGAGGGGGTGGGTGGGGGGTTTAATTGTGGGGTTTCACGATCCCCACACACGGCAGACCGCGTCCGCCGTCGCTCTCTCGCTCCTCTCGCTATGGGGCCGTGGCATCTGGTGGTCACCTGCCACCAACCCAAATTCTGACAGCGAGCCGGTGAATATTCCGGGAGAGATCTAAGCCCCAACCGCCGGTCGAATCTCCGTTCGACCCGCTGTGCACACTGCTCGCTCGGTGATCCCTCGATGGTTTTACGTGGCAGAGAGAGAACCGGACATTACAGAACATCGTCCGAGTTTGTCAACGAGCCTTGGCGGCTGCCGGGAGCGATGCAACGACGTTGCAGAGCACGCGAGAGAGAGCGGGGAGAGAGAGAGAGAGAAAGAGCGAGCGGGAAGAGAGAAAGCGAGCGGGGAGAGAGAGAGAGAGCAGGGGAGAGAGAGAGGAGAGCGTGTGGGGAGAGAGAGAGAGAGCGGGAGAGAGAGAGCGTGTGGGGAGAGAGAGAGAGAGAGCGTGTGGGGAGAGAGAGAGAGAGCGGGAGAGAGAGAGCGGGGAGAGAGAGAGCGTGTGGGGAGAGAGAGAGAGAGCGGGAGAGAGAGAGAGAGCGGGGAGAGAGAGAGCGGGGAGAGAGAGAGAGAGCGTGTGGGGAGAGAGAGAGCGTGTGGGGAGAGAGAGAGAGAGCGGGGAGAGAGAGAGCGGGGAGAGAGAGAGAGAGCGTGTGGGGAGAGAGAGAGCGTGTGGGGAGAGAGAGAGAGAGCGGGGAGAGAGAGAGCGTGTGGGGAGAGAGAGAGAGAGCGGGAAGAGAGAGAGCGTGTGGGGAGAGAGAGAGAGAGCGTGTGGGGAGAGAGAGAGAGAGCGGGGAGAGAGAGAGCGGGGAGAGAGAGAGAGAGCGTGTGGGGAGAGAGAGAGAGAGCGGGGAGAGAGAGAGCGTGTGGGGAGAGAGAGAGAGAGAGCGTGTGGGGAGAGAGAGAGAGAGCGGGGAGAGAGAGAGCGGGGAGAGAGAGAGAGAGCGTGTGGGGAGAGAGAGAGAGAGCGGGGAGAGAGAGAGCGTGTGGGGAGAGAGAGAGAGAGCGTGTGGGAGAGAGAGAGAGAGCGGGGAGAGAGAGAGCGGGGAGAGAGAGAGAGAGCGGGGAGAGAGAGAGCGGTGTGTGGAGAGAGAGAGAGAGCGGGGAGAGAGAGAGCGTGTGGGGAGAGAGAGAGAGAGCGGGAAGAGAGAGAGCATGTGGGGAGAGAGAGAGAGAGAGCGGGGAGAGAGAGAGCGGGGAGAGAGAGAGAGAGAGCGTGTGGGGAGAGAGAGAGCGTGTGGGGAGAGAGAGAGAGAGCGGGGAGAGAGAGAGGCGTGTGGGGAGAGAGAGAGAGAGCGGGAGAGAGAGAGCGTGTGGGAGAGAGAGAGAGAGAGCGTGTGGGGAGAGAGAGAGCGTGTGGGGAGAGAGAGAGAGAGCGGGAAGAGAGAGAGCGTGTGGGGAGAGAGAGAGAGAGCGGGGAGAGAGAGAGAGAGCGTGTGTGGGGAGAGAGAGAGCGTAAGTGGGGAGAGAGAGAGCGTGTGGGGAGAGAGAGAGCGTGTGGGGAGAGAGAGAGAGAGCGGGGAGAGAGCGGGGAGAGAGAGAGAGAGCGTGTGGGGAGAGAGAGAGAGAGCGGGGAGAGAGAGAGCGTGTGGGGAGAGAGAGAGAGAGCGTGTGGGGAGAGAGAGAGAGAGCGGGGAGAGAGAGAGCGGGGAGAGAGAGAGCGAGCGTGTGGGGAGAGAGAGAGAGAGCGGGGAGAGAGAGAGCGTGTGGGGAGAGAGAGAGAGCGTGTGGGGAGAGAGAGAGAGAGCGGGGAGAGAGAGAGCGGGGAGAGAGAGAAGAGAGAGAGAGCGTGTGGGGAGAGAGAGAGAGAGCGGGGAGAGAGAGAGCGTGTGGGGAGAGAGAGAGAGAGCGTGTGGGGAGAGAGAGAGAGAGCGGGGAGAGAGAGAGCGGGGAGAGAGAGAGAGAGCGGGGAGAGAGAGAGCGTGTGTGGAGAGAGAGAGAGAGCGTGTGGGGAGAGAGAAATGAACAGCACTGCTTTGTCCCACGCTGCTCCCCCTGCCCCCATCTCCTCTTCCAACACAGCCCCCCCCCATTCAGAGTCCAGCGAGAGTTGGGGGGGGGGGGGCAGGGATTATAGAGACAGAGAGGGAGAGGCAGGAGAGTGCGTAGAGGGGAGAGGAGTGAGATGAGAGGGGAGAGGCAGGAGAGTGTGTGGAGGGGAGTGGAGTGAGATGAGAGGGGAGAGGCAGAAGAGAGCGTGGAGGGGAGAGGAGTGAGATGAGAGGGGAGAGGCAGGAGAGTGTGTGGAGGTGAGTGGAGTGAGATGGGAGGGGAGAGGCAGAGAGAGAGCGTGGAGGGGAGTGGAGTGAGATGAGAGGGGAGAGGCAGAAGAGAGCGTGGAGGGGAGTGGAGTGAGATGAGAGGGGAGATGCAGGAGAGTGCGTGGAGGGGAGTAGAGTGAGATGGGAGGGGAGAGGTAGGAGAGTGTGTGGAGGGGAGTGGAGTGAGATGAGAGGGGAGAGGTAGGAGAGTGTGTGGAGGGGAGTGGAGTGAGATGAGAGGGGAGAGGTAGGAGAGTGCGTGGTGGGGAGTAGAGTGAGATGAGAGGGGAGAGGCAGGAGAGTGCGTGGAGGGGAGTGGAGTGAGATGAGAGGGGAGATGCAGGAGAGTGCGTGGAGGGGAGTAGAGTGAGATGAGAGGGTAGAGGCAGGAGAGTGCGTAGAGGGGAGTGGAGTGAGATGAGAGGGGAGAGGCAGGAGAGTGCGTGGAGGGGAGTGAGATGAGAGGGGAGAGGCAGGAGAGTGCATGGAGGTGAGTGGAGTGAGATGAGAGGGGAGAGGCAGGAGAGTGCGTGGAGGGGAGTAGAGTGAGATGAGAGGGTAGAGGCAGGAGAGTGCGTGGTGGGGAGTGGAGTGAGATGAGAGGGGAGAGGCAGGAGAATGCGTAGAGGGGAGTGGAGTGAGATGAGAGGGGAGAGGCAGGAGAGTGCGTGGAGGGGAGTGAGATGAGAGGGAGAGGCAGGAGAGTGCATGGAGGTGAGTGGAGTGAGATGAGAGGGGAGAGGCAGGAGAGTGCATGGAGGGGAGTGGAGTGAGATGAGAGGGGAGAGGCAGGAGAGAGCGTGGAGGGGAGAAGAGTGAGATGAGAGGGGAGAGGCAGGAGAGAGCGTGGAGGGGAGTGGAGTGAGATGTGAGATGAGAGGGGAGAGGTAAGAGAGTACGTGGAGGGAGTGGAGTGAGATGAGAGGGGAGAGGCAGGAGAGTGTGAGGAGGGGAGTGGAGTGAGATGAGAGGGGAGAGGCAGGAGAGTGCGTGGAGGGGAGTGGAGTGAGATGAGAGGGGAGAGGCAGGAGTGTGTGTGGAGGGGAGTGGAGTGAGATGAGAGGGGAGAGGCAGGAGAGTGCGTGGAGGGGAGTGGAGTGAGATGAGAGGGGAGAGGTAGGAGAGTGCGTGGAGGGGAGTGGAGTGAGATGAGAGGGGAGAGGCAGGAGTGTGTGTGGAGGGGAGTGGAGTGAGATGAGAGGGGAGAGGCAGGAGAGTGCGTGGAGGGGAGTGGAGTGAGATGAGAGGGGAGAGGTAGGAGAGTGCGTGGAGGGGAGTGGAGTGAGATGAGAGGGGAGAGGTAGGAGAGTGCGTGGAGGGGAGTGGAGTGAGATGAGAGGGGAGAGGTAGGAGAGTACGTGGAGGGGAGTGGAGTGAGATGAGAGGGGAGAGGCAGGAGAGTGCGTGGAGGGGAGTGGAGTGAGATGAGAGGGGAGAGGCAGGAGAGTGCGTGGAGGGGAGTAGAGTGAGATGAGAGGGGAGAGGCAGGAGAGTGCGTGGAGGGGAGTAGAGTGAGATGAGAGGGGAGAGGCAGGAGAGTGCGTGGAGGGGGAGTAGAGTCAGATGAAAGGGGAGAGGCAGGAGAGTGCGTGGAGGGGAGTAGAGTGAGATGAGAGGGGAGAGGCAGGAGAGTGTGTGGAGGGGAGTGGAGTGAGATGAGAGGGGAGAGGCAGGAGAGTGTGTGGAGGGGAGTAGAGTGAGATGAGAGGGGAGAGGCAGGAGAGCGCGTGGAATCTTGCGATATAGGGATCGGGCCTGACACGGTCTCATAAATTAAACAAATTAGTTATAATTTGTAGCGAGCGCAGCTTCTCGTTAGCCTGAACGAGCGACAAAGATGAGAGAGAGAGACAAAGAGGCACAGGACACCACAGGCAGGCGGTAAAGAAGGCACCCAGAACCGGCGCCACCAATAATTCCCCGAGCCCTGCAGTCCTCTTCTTGGTTCTTTCGGTAAAGTCACGTAGAAGGGAAATAATAAAATAAGAAAAAGATGTGCTCTTTTTATTATTTTATTATTTCCCTTCTACGATAAAGCCACGTAGAAGGGAAATAATAAAATAATAATAAAATGTGTTCTTTTTATTATTTCCCTTCTACGGTAAAGTCACGTAAAAGGGAAATAATAAAATAATAATAAGAAAATGTGTTCTTTTATAATTTTATTATTTCCCTTCTACGGTAAAGTCACGAAAAAGGGAAATAATAAAATAATAATAAAATGTGTTATTTTTATTATTTTATTATTTCCCTTCTACGGTAAAGTCACGTAGAAGAGAAATAATAAAAGAAAAAAGAATGTTAAATTTTTTTTATTTTATTATTTCCCTTCTACGTGACTTTACCGAAAGAACCAAGAAGATGAATCCCTGCAGTCACGAAAGCTTTAAATCGAGATGTCTCTGCAGCCCTCTAATGCGATGTGCTGCACCTTGAGCGGAGCTCGGTGACGACCCGTTGTGCGCCTCCTCCCTGGGGCCGCCCGCTTCGCCCACAACCCCTGCGGCAGTAACACACAGAGACAAAGATCCCCCAGGCAGCCTTGAGCAGACTGTTGGGGCAAGTGCTGTTAGCGAGCGGCACCTGAGAGCGGGGCCGTCCGTATCGGGGGTGCGGGGCTCCGTGGTGGCTAGGAGATCTTAAATACCTCGCCTGGTACGCAGGAGGTCGTGGGTTCGTTCCCAACCCTGACGCCTGCTGTATATTTGGAGTTTGCGTGTCTCTCTCATCATCATCACGGTGCCTAGGAGATGTTAACTACCTCGCCTGGTACGCAGGAGGGCGTGGGTTCGATCCCGACCCTGACGCCTGCTGTATATTTGGGGTTTGCGTGTATCTCTCTCTCTCACCATCATCACGGTGGCTAGGAGATGTTAACTACCTCGCCTGGTATACAGGAGGTCGTGGATTCAAACCCGACCCTGACGCCTGCTGTAGATTTGGAGTTTGCGTGTCTCTCTCTCATCACCATCATCACGGTGCCTAGGAGATGTTAACTACCTCGCCTGGTACGCAGGATGTCGTGGGTTCGATCCCAACCCTGACGCCTGCTGTAGATTTGGAGTTTGCGTGTCTCTCTCTCATCATCACCACCATCACGGTGGCTAGGAGATGTTAACTACCTCGCTTGGTACGCAGGAGGTCGTGGGTTCGATCCCGACCCTGACGCATGCTGTAGATTTGGAGTTTGCGTGTCTCTCTCTCATCATCACCACCATCACGGTGGCTAGGAGATGTTAACTACCTCGCCTGGTACGCAGGAGGTCGTGGGTTCGATCCCGACCCTGACGCATGCTGTAGATTTGGAGTTTGCGTGTCTCTCTCTCATCATCACCACCATCACGGTAACTAGAAGATGTTAACTACCTCGCCTGCTACGCCCGGGTCCTCAGATTTTCCCCCTTCCACATTAGGAGTCAACGCCGCGCGTTCATAGTATTCGGGCCGCTCTACGTTTCCACACGACGATAAGCCACTTCGTCCGAGCGGTCATTTGCGCTGGCCAGGTCGCTTCTGAGAAAGAGCTCCATAGCAGCCGGGCGGCGGCCTTACCCGGTAAGAATAACAATATTTATTCTGTGGTTCTTTCGGTAAAGTCACGTAGATAGAAAATAATAAAAAGGTAAAAAGACCACGACGTTTCCATCGCAACACAAGCGATCGTCCTCAGGTGAACAAATACAGCTGGCGGACCCCGTCTTTATCCACGTGACTTTACCGAAAGAACCAAAATAATACGAATTCCTGCAGTCACGAAAGCTTCGAGTCAAAATAAAAATATGGTCGAGTGTTAATTGTTGAGTTTAAATCCCACCGTGTGGGCAGCCCGCCACCGACCGACGCCTAAAAACTAAACCTGACCCCGGAGTGGAGGTTCCACGCCGGGGTCAGGTTTAGTTTTGCCCTCCAACACAGGGGAGCCATGTGAGCTCCCATTGCTGATGGAATTCACGTCCCAAAACATACCCGACTCAACCGGCACCCTCCTCGGATAACAATTGGCGTTGCTGTTGTTGTTAATGCGTTTGTCTAATTAGTGTGTCAAGGGGGGGGGGGGGCAGCTTTAGTAACACAACCCTCGGGAAGGCGTGAGACAGAAGCAATTTCTGTTTTAAACTAAAATCCGAAATATTCCCACAGCCCCAATCCACCACCCACCCCACTGCGCACATCCCCCCCCCCCACGTCACCACCCACTCCACCCCCCACGCGACCCCCCACTCCACCCCCCACTCCACCCCCCACTCCACCCCCCACTCCACCCCCCACTCCACCCCCCACTCCACCCCCCACTCCACCCCCACTCCACCCCCCCACTCCACCCCCCCACTCCACCTCCCCACTCCTCCCCCCCACTCCACCTCCCAAGTCACCCCCCACTCCACCCCCCACTCCACCCCCCACTCCACCCCCCCACTCCTCCCCCCAAGTCACCCCCCACTCCACCCCCCACTCCACCCCTCACTCCACCCCCCCACTCCACCCCCCACCCGACCCCCCACCCGACCCCCCAACCGGCCCCCCATGCCACCCCCCACTCCCCTCCCCACCCGACCCCCCACCCGACCCCCCACTCCCCTCCCCACTCCCCTCCCCACCCGACCCCCCACTCCACCCCCCACTCCCCACGACCCCCCACCCGACCCCCCACTCCCCACGACCCCCCACCCGAACCCCCACCCGACCCCCCACGCCAGCCCCCACTCCCCTCCCCACTCCACCCCCCACTCCCCTCCCCACTCCCCTCCCCACTCCACGTGCTTCCCTTGACTGCCAATGCCACACAGAGCAGTGGGGAAAGAGAGAGGGGGAGGGAGAGAGAAGGGGGAGAGATGGGGGGGGAAGAAAGTGTGAGCTGGACGAGTGGAGAGAGAGGAAATGGTTGGAGAAAAAGGGGGAGTAGTGGTAGAGAGGGAAGAGTGGAGAGAAAGGCAAGAGTTAAGGGAGAGAAAGGCAAGAGTTAAGGGAGAGTTAAGGGAGAGTGAATAGGGGAGGACAACGGAGAGTGGGGGAGAGGAGAGAGAAAGGAGTGTGGTGACAGTGGATGTAGTTGCTGACTGAATAAATTAACACTGGTGGGGAGAGGGGAGGGAGAGTGGGGAGAGGGGAGGGAGAGTGGGGAGAGGGGAGGGAGAGTGGGGAGAGGGGAGGGAGAGTGGGGAGAGGAGGGAGAGTGGGGAGATTGGAACAGTGTTCATGTAGTCATCGAAAACGCCACAATTACAAAACGACTAACATGCTGCATAATTAACACGAGTGGGGAGCAAGGAGGGAGAGTGGGGAGGGAGAGGAGAGAGTGGGGAGAGGAGAGAGTGGGGAGAGGAGAGAGTGCAGGGAGAGTTGGGAGTGAGATGGGATAAAAGGGGCGACAGTAGCAAGATAAGGGAGAGTGGGAAAGGACAGTGGGGAGGGAGAGAGTGGAGAGGGGAGGGAGAGTGGGGAGAGGGGAGGGACAGTGGTGAGAGAGTAGGGAGAGATTTGGAAGAGGGGAGGGAGAGAGTGGAGAGGAGGGAGAGGGAGTGGAGAGATTTGGAAGAGGGGAGGGAGAGATTTGGGAGAGGGGAGGGAGAGTGGGGAGAGGGGAGGGAGAGATTTGGGAGAGGGGAGGGAGAGAACGGAGAGAGGGGAGGGAGAGTGGGGAGAGGGGAGGGAGAGTGGGGAGAAAGGAGGGAGAGAGTGGAGAGAGTAGGGAGAGATTTGGAAGAGGGGAGGGAGAAAGTGGAGAGGAGGGAGAGGGAGTGGAGAGATTTGGAAGAGGGGAGGGAGAGATTTGGGAGAGGGGAGGGAGTGGGGAGAGGGGAGGGAGAGTGGGGAGAGTGGAGGGAGAGAGTGGAGAGAGTAGGGAGAGATTTGGGAGAGGGAGAGAGTGGAGAGAGGATACAAAGTGCGAGGAGGGAGAGGGAGGATGTGGAGTGAGACGCTCGGTATGAATGTTCCACTCGGAATCCGGCAGGCAGGGAGCTCGTCGCTGGGGAGAGAGACACACGCGAGCGGGTCCTGCACCCTCCCTCCCCCACGACCCCAGATCTGCCCCTCCACATCAAACACAAAGAGAACAATTCGAGCCATCCCATCAGCCACCACGGGCCCGGCCTTCCCGTCCGCGGGCAGCGACTCTCGCAGCGTCGGTTCAACGCGGGAAGGAGCCGTGGCGCGGTTTCGACGCGCACACGCGTGACTCACCAGCTTGTGCATGCGTGCATCTGGTTTGCCTTTTGCGAGCGCACGTGTGGGTGGGTGGGTGCGTGTGTGCGTGCGGAGTGCCGGGCGGCTAAAATGCAGCGAGTTGGCACAGTGGGGGGCACGGGTGGTGCATCTACCGGTCGTCTCAGTCATTCGACCCCTGGCACCACCTGGGTCTGTCCCGTGACCCCTGTCAGCGAGCCTTCGACACTTCACGTGGCCTCGACGTGCACCTGGCCTGGCACAGGCGCCCTGGTGACGTCACCGTCACTTGGCGGGTATTGGTATTGGTGTGTGTGTGCACGTGTGTGTGCACGTGTGTGTGTGCACGTGTGTGTGTTGGCGAGAGGTAGTGTAGCGGTTAGCGTGCTGCGCTACGAACCTGTGTAAACATCGCCACTGGGGAGACAAAGGCGGCCGGGCGTGGTGTTGGTCACCCACCCCCTCGTGTGCCGTTTCAGCCTTCATAGGTGCTCGCTAAAGCACTGGCTCCAACAGTCTGGTATAGGCTATACGGGGGATCTTTTGTTTGTGTGCGTGTGTGGGTGGAGTGGACTTGCCGATGATCGGTACCAGCCGTGTCGAGACTGGCCTCTGTGGAGGAGGCTCGTGAAGGACGCTGCTGCTGCTGCTGCTGCCGGGGAGTTGGAGGCAGTCGCCCTCCAGCAACAACGGAGGGCAGAGGAGCGACGCTCTCACAACAACGAGCGGAGCGCCGTGTTAATTAAAGCACGGCAAGTTGGCAAAGTAGGGGCCGCTGGTGGTACATCTACCGGTCGTCTCAGTCAGTCGACCCATGGCACCTGGGTCTGTCCCGTGACCCCATGTCAGCGAGCCTCCGACACTTCACGTGGCCTCGGAGTGCACCTAGCCTGGCACAAGCGCCGCGGTGACGTGGCGAATGGTGGCTGTTGTTGTGAAGCGTGGCCGTGCACGTGTCTGTTTGTGTGTGTGTGTGTGCACGCGTGTCTGTTTCTGTGTGTGTGTGTGTTGTGTGTGTGTGCACGCGTGTGTGTTGTGTGTGCGTGTAAACATCAGCGCCGGGTGAGACAAAGGCGGCCGGGTGTGATGCTGGCCACCTCTCGTGTGCCGTTCCGGCCTCAACAGGCGCACGCGAGCACCACTCGCCCCATTACCCTGTGCATGCGTGTGTGTGCATGCGTGTGTGTGCATGCGTGTGTGTGCATGCGTGTGTGTGCATGCGTGTGTGTGCATGCGTGTGTGTGCATGCGTGTGTGTGCATGCGTGTGTGTGCATGCGTGTGTGTGTGTGTGCATGTGTGTGCATGTGTGTGTGCGTGCGCGCGCGTGTGTGTGCGCATGTTTGTGTGTGTGCATGTGTGTGTGTACATGCGTGCGTATGCATGTTTGTGTGTGTGCATGTGTGTGTGTGCATGCGTGCGTGTGTGTGCGCGCGTGTGTGTGCGCATGTTTGTGTGTGTGCATGTGTGTGTGTGCATGCGTGTGTGTGTGTGCATGCGTGTGTGTGTATGCGCGTGTTTGTGTGTGCATGTGTGTGTGTGCATGCGCGTGTGTGTGCGCGCGTGGGGTTTACATTCGTACAGCTCCAAAGCGCCTTGCGTCTCGCACCGCGTCTCAGACAACCAAAGGGGGGCACCCCTGGCAGCAGCTGCCCCTGTGCACCGGCCCTGCAAGAGGCGCGGCAGCAGTCTGCCAGCAGCGGGCGGCTCTGTGTGCAATCCCAATCGAGTAATTGTCACGGCGTAGCTTGTTCAGATTGAACAGATATTTTGTTTTGTTTTGACCCGTGAGGACTCCCGCCCCCCACCCCCACCCCGGCATACAATGGGCCTACTCGCTAGCAGTCGTAGTAGTGTTCATCGTAGGAGTGTTCTCCGGTTCACACACACACACGCCGCAGTATTTACCAGGGCGGCCTGCCAGACGCGAACTGCGTCCCATTTTGTTGGGGGCGGGTGGGAGGGGCGTTGGGGGGGGGGCTCTCCTGTTCGGCCGGGGACGAACACCGCTGCTCGTGATCCTCTGTGGCGTTTTAAAACAATATCTATATAGATGTATCCAGAGAAAGATGTATCAATAAATATTAAACACCACTTGTTCTGCTACAGGCAGCAGCAGCAGCCAGTCTTGTATGGTAAAGGAAGGTCCCAAAACCACCACCGCCACACCAAGACCACCGCCACCACCGCCACCACCGCCACCACCACCGCCAAGACCACCGCCACCACTGCCCACCACACCACCAAGGCCCACCACCGCCACCACCACCACCAAGACCACCGCCAAGACGACTAACGGCCTCCCCTCCTCCTTGCTCGAAGGGTCCCCAAAGAAACCCCCAACATAGACCCCCCCCCACCCATCCATCCCCCCCCCACCCATCCCCCCCCCCACCCATCCCCCCCACCCATCCCCCCCCCACCCATCCCCCCCACCCACCCCCACCAGTAGCACACACAGGGCCAGTGTTGGTGGGGGGGGGCGGCCGCCGCCGCGTGTGAACGAGACTCGCGCGCTGGAGAATTCCCTGGGGCCCACAACAGGAAATGGTTTGGAGTGAGAGGCGAATCAGGGCTGCACACGTGGGCTGGGGGGGGGATCCCTGTGTGTGTGGGGGGGGCCCCAGGATGGGGGGGTACCCCCAGTGGGAGAGGGGGGAGGGGGGGTTGCGAGGTAAGAGGGCCACCCCACCTGAGCTATGCAGCTCGTTTTTTCAGAAGCGGCCTTCACAGGTGGTAGCAGCTCAACCAAGTGGCTCGTCGTCGACGTCGTCATCACGTGGACATTCATAACAGGCAGCCAAATAACACACGTTGTCGATTCTAAGCGCGGAGGGAGAAAGCGGAGGACCCGGAGAAAAATACACGCGACCACGGGGGAGAGAGAGAGAGAGACACGCAAACTCCAAATAATATACAGCAGCAGGCGTCCGGGTCGGGATCGAACCCCACGAACCTCCTGTAGGACCGGGCGACGGTAGCTAACATCTCCTAGCCACCGTGATGATGATGAGAGAGAGACACGCAAACTCCAAATACACAGCAGGAGCCAGGGGTCGGGGTCGAACCCACGACCTCCTGTAGACCAGGCGAGGTAGTTCACATCTCCTAGCCACAGTGATGATGGTGATGATGAGAGACAGACACCGCAAACTACAAATATACAGCAGGAGCCAGGGGTCGGGGTCGAACCCACGACATCCTGCGCACCACCAGGGGAGGGTGGCCAACACCTTCCCAGCCACCGCCGGCCTCACCTGGAGCGACCGAGAGGTGAGCGCCGCCGCTCCCGAAGCCGTTCTCCTGGAGCCGCGGGACGGCGTCGCCAGCCCCACCGCTCCGCTGGCTCCCCCCCACCGGCGCTGCCGCAGCCCCCCCCCCCAGTCGGGCTCCCCCCCTCCACCTCCTCCAGCTCCACCCCACGCTGTGCCCCACCGTCCTCCATGTGCCCCGTATCACCTGCCGACTCCTTCCGACTCGCTCCTCCTCCGCCGCCGCCGCCTCTTCTTCTTCTTCCGCCTCCTCCTCTGCGTGTGTCACGCACCGGCCTTGCCCTGTGGGGGTGCGGGGGGGGAGATGCTTGTGAACTGCTGCACTACCCCTCCACCTGTCCCATCGGCCCCCGCGCAATCCAGCACCTCAGGAAAACTGATGCCTATAGCCTCACACAGAGACCCAGAGACTGGGGAGACAAAGGCGGTCGGCCGGGTGTGGTGGTGGTGGTGGTGGCCACACCACCCCCCTCGTGCACAGCTCTGCTCGGCCTTCATACAGGTTCTGCTCGCCAATAGCACTTGCCCCAACGGCCTGTGTGGGCTATCCGGTGGGTGGGGAGGACCTTTGCCTCTGTGTGCGCGCCACACCCGCGCGGCGGCATCGTTGCTCACCGCCGGCGAGGGACCGCGAGACGGTTAAACGAGAACGCGTCTCGTGCGCTCTCAGAGGGAACTGTCGGTGAACCGTCACGGTGAGATTTCGGTTCATTTGCGGGGCGCTCGGCCAGGCAGCTGCCCACGGCACGGCCATCGTGCGGGCCGGAGGCTTCCCCGGTCCGAGTCCATCTCCCGGCGTGGTGGTAGAAGCACTGGGGTGGAAGGGGGGGGGGCGAGTTTCTTGAACCCGGGCGTACGCTCGGCAGGGCCACGCGGGGTGACGCCCCGTGGGTGCTCCCCCACCGCTTCTTCCCGAACGCGGTAACTTGGCCAATGTGGGAGAGCAGGCCAAAAATCCCCCGTATAGCCTTTAACCGACCGGTGGGGCAAGTGCAGTTAGGTCGGAACGGCGCACGCGGGGGTGGACGGATTGATGGATGGTCGGCACCACGCACGGCCGTCTTTGTCATCCCTTTGGACGACGTTTGCACGCCGCTTCTCTACCACCACAGCTACCATCACCCACAACCGCCACCACTACCATCACCCACAACCGCCACCACTACCATCACCCACAACCGCCACCACTACAACCGCTGCTGCTGCTGCCGCCGCTCCACGCAATCTCATGATGCGAGCGACGAGACGCTCCGCTCCAGTCTCTATTTAAACTACTAAACTGTTGTATGTTATTTTACCAGGTAAGGCCCACTGAGTTACGTAACTCTTTTTCAGACGCGACCTGGCCACGAATGACAGCTCAACGAAGTGGCTTTACCATCATCAGGTGGAAATTCATAGCAGCCAACTACTCAAAACGCGTGATGTCGATTCTAAATGTGGAGGGAAAAAACGGAAGACCCGGAGCAAAATCCACGCGGCCACGGGGAGAGAGACACCGCAAACTCCAAATATACAGCAGGGGTCAGGATCGAACCCACGACCTCCTGTATACCAGGCGAGGTAGTTAACATCTCCCAACCACCGCGGTATCTCTGTGCCACAGAGAGAGAGGGGAGGGGAGCGGGGGGTGGGGGCGGGTGATCGCCACCCCCCCTCCACCGCAACGCGTGGGCGCCCCGGGGGTCGAGGCTGGCCGGGTCCCTGAGCAAGGAGGCCGTGCCACGTGGGGACCCAGTTATATAAACACTGCTTGCCTCGCCGCCTCCTGCCGCTTGCCTCGCCTCCTGCTGCTGCTGCGGTCGGGACCCGTGGGTGATTTATCATCTGACGAGGCATGACAGCCCCCCCCCCGCCGATCCCCCGGGGTGGGCGGTGGATGGCTGGGCGGGTCCGGGCGTGGACGCGACAAAATAACAATGATCACACCGCACTGTAATAATACTTCTAATTAGTGGCCAGACGAGAGACGGCTAACGATTTGTCGGCTCCGGGCGATGCCGGAGTTCGTAAACGGACGGCGGTTGGGCGGCTGTCTGCCGCGGTCTGAGATGTTGGGCGGCTCAGTGTGGAGGGCTCCGGTTCGATTCCATCTCCCGGCGTGGCAGTGTTCAGAGGAAACAATGCGAATACGTTTCCAAGATGCTCCCCCGCACCGCATCTGTTCAAATCCAAGGGCCCAGATCACAAGAACCAGATCCCAAGTAAAAAGCTCCCAGATCCCAAGTTACCAGGTCCTAGACCCCAAGTATCAGATCCCAAATTCTAGATCCCAAGTTCCAGGTCCCAGATCGGAAGTACCAGATCCCAAATCCCAAGTCCCAGATTCCAGTTATGGTCCCTTATCTCAAATCCCAGATGCCAGATCCCAGGAACCAGATCCCAAACCCCAGGTAGCAGATCCCAAATTCCAGGGCCCAGATCCCAGGTGCGAGATGCCAGGATACCAGATCCCAAGTATCATGTCCCTGATCCCAAGTACCAGATCCTAGGGACCAGATCCCAAATCCCAGGGCCCAGATCCCAAGCCCCAGATCCCAGGTTCCAGGTCCCAAGACCCATGTCCTATGTCCCAGAACCCAAGTAACAGATCGCAGGATCAGATCCCAAATCTCAGGGCCCTGATCCCAAATCACAAGCCCCAGATCCCAGGTTCCAGGTCCCAGATCAGAGCAAAGAGTGCGTGGAATCCGAGGGGTCACACTGCACGGGGAGCCAAATCACTCGTCTGACCGGCGTCGGTGGTGACCGCGCGCGCGCAAGTGAGCGACTGTGCGCGCGCGCAAGTGAGACTCTGACCGATGTGGAACTCTCGTCCGAGTTGGGAACCCAATCAGCTGCGCGGGCTGGGCTCGACACAAGCCATGCTCAATGCCGGCTCTCTGTAGCCCACGCGGAACACCACCGGGGGGGGGGGGGGGGGAGACGCGGAGTGGGGGGGGGGTCACACCACGGGCGCCGCCTTCCGTCGACGAGCCCTCCACCTGCTGCGACGCCGAGACGCCTCCAGCGGCACAGTGCCCAATGTCACAGCGCTGTCACAGCGCTGTCACAGCGCTGTCACAGCGCCTCCTTTGTGCCGTCAGGCCTCTCACAAAGGCCCCACCCCCCCATTGCCACCGCGCAATCGTTCCCTCCCGCGTACGCTCCGTAATTCCATACTTTATTTATAAACACGCCTATTATTATTATTTCTTCTCATATCTCACCGAGCAAGCTGTCGAGCAAAGTGTTCATTTTGCTGTAATCGGTTTGCGCTCGTTTTGGCCGCGGGGGTCGTTACACCGCGGGATCGCTTGCAGGAGGGGTCGCACATCTGTTCGGGGATAGAGCGTTGCTCCCTCGCGCAAAGCGTGGGGGTTTTCTCCGGGCGCTCCGGTTTTCCTTCCTCCCACGTGAGTAATAATAATTAATAATCAAACACGAATCGTCGCTAATTGGGCCGAAAACATTGTACTAATCAACAGCGCAATGTAGCGGTTTATTACATCTGCAGAACATGAATAACCAGTGGAATCTACATCTGCAGAACGTGAAGAACCAGTGGCATCTACATCTGCAGAACACGAACAACCAGTGGCATCTACATCTGCAGAACGTGAATAACTAGTGGCATCTACATCCGCAGAACATGAATAACCAGTGGAATCTACATCTACAGGAGATTATACAATGTTTAAAGCCATTCCTAGTGTTTAGTGAACACGCCGCACAACATGTTTGGAATTGACAAGAGTAAAGTTGGGACTTACATACAAATCGACTTACGAACAGAACCTCTGAAACCTAACTCGTTCTTAAGTAGATGAGTCCCTGTATTAGTTGACAAGGCGTTGAAGGTAATTGTATAGATATTGATTAATATGTAAATACTGGGGAGTTGGCCGTCGCGTGGCCGAGGTTTCAGAGACGCTGAACCGGCAGCCACCGCTGCTGCGCCACTGCCCAGAGGTCAACTGGGTCCTCAACCTCTCCGGCGAGCCGCCGGGCTGGCCGGACTCCGCAGCGACCGCGAGCGGGGTGGAATCCCAAACTCAACGTGGGTCTTTTTTCGGGACGGCGGGAAGGCAAACAAAGACAAAGATGCCCCGTATAGCCTTGGCAAGCTCTTGGGGCAAGTGCCGTTGGCGAGCGCCTTTGCAAGGCCGGCGTGGCACACGTGGGCGTGGTGTGGCCAGCACCACGAGTGGCTACGTTTACACACGTCACCAGGAGCTCGTACGAAGGCCCAATGCCGGTTCGATTATTCGCCGCTGTTTATTGGTGGACGTTAGCGGGATTCCACCTCCTCGGGTCGTGGGGTTCGTAGCGCAATGCGCCGACCGTTGCGCCGCCGCTCCCCACGTGCACGCGCAGTCGCAGGAGAGAGGGTGGGGGGGGGGAAGGTCCAGAACGGAGCAGGCGATTTGGCACAATTCTTCGCCACTGCCGCCACTTACCGCCAGCGCTGCCGCAGCTGCAAACCCCCTGTTCCCCGATCCTCCGCTAATCGCCGAATTTGCCCGCTCGATTTCACCGCGGGCGGGCGTCCGGGCGAGGACACGAGCCGCGATCATCGTTCGTCGGCACCACGCCAGCCGCCAGCCCCCAGGCCGCGTGTCACCCCCACCCCGTGGCACCCTTTCGTTTGGGTCGCGACCTTCGCCTGACCCATGACCCAACGTGCCGCACTCGGGTTGGTAAAACGGTGAACGGGGCCACAACTGGTAATCAGAATCGATTAGCGGTTTGGTTGCCAAAGTCCGGAACCGGGATTTCAGTGACGTCGCTCGACACCCGAGGTGGCCGTTGTGTGCCTGCCCAAATCGAAATGTGACAACAACAATGAAACAACAAAATTCCACTCGATTGGGATGGCATGCGTCACACCATCACCCCCCGGGGAGAGAGTACACCCATCTGTGCGAAAACAGCAGCGCTAACTCCTCCGTGACGGCTCCCCGCATGCGTTATGAGGACGGCAGCGTCAACACCAAACCTCCCAAGTCATCGATGTTCTCATCGCTGTTGTGATTATTCGCGGGCTGCCCTTACAGGCTCACCATCATCGCCACCTCCGCCGCCACGCCCACCACCATCTGCCGATTAGTTTCACTTCCCCTTGCAGCCACCCCACTTCCGCCATCTGCATCATCTCAGCCCGCGGTCGGAAATTACCGCCTGCATCGTGGCGGAAGAGCCGGCTTGCGATACGCGTAATTCATAAATTAAATCGCATCCCATCTGCGCTGCTGCTGCCGCGGTGGTGGTGGTGTGACAGTCTTGGGCACCACGGCGACCTACCATCCCCAAGGTGCGCCGGTTCGACTTCCATCTCTCGGCGCGGCAATTGAAACGAGCGGTGGACATTTCTCAAACCCCTTTACGCCACCTCTGTCCCACCCAGCGGTGTCATCGGACGCGTCACAGCTGGTCTGCGATCGGCAGCGTGGAAGAGTAGACCAAACGCCCTCTATATTACGCCTCTCTAGAGGTCATTCGAGTGGACTGCCGTAGGGATGTGAAATTCCACGACTTGATGGTGGGCGACGAGTGTCTGTAGGTCAAGCACAAAGTGTTGCCTATTTTATCCGCCACAGAGGGAGGGATGATGGCCGCAAGCGATTCAATCGGCAGAACAGAGCAGCAGCAGCAGCAGCAGCCACCTCCCGCTTCCTGCGAGACTCAAAACCGGAGCGGATTCCATTCCATCCCCAATGAGAATTGAGGCATTGGTGATCACCCCTGTTTACAGCCCTGGAGTCAGTGGTGAAAATTCCACATTCCTATGGCGGGGGGGAGGGGGAGGGAAGTCTATCCACAGGACAACCACTGTTGATTTTCTCCCACATAGGGGGCACGCATTTTATCGATCGCGGATGGAGGGATGATTATGATGATGATAACGGGCCGTGTCAGCCTTACCCCCACCCACCCTCGCCCTGCCAGGATACAAACTCGCGATCTTCGACCGCCGAGCCACGCGGGCCGTGTTTAACCCCTTGCGCACCGCGCACATGAAGCCGTGACAGCGAAGCCGGCAGAGAACGCCGACGGTGCCGGGCTGATCGATCCGACGGCGACGGGAACCGAGGCGCAGCAGCAGCAGCAGCAGGAAGAGAAGTGGGGCTCGACGCGCCGGGGGTTAAACGGAGCAGTCCACTCAAGCGCGCTCCATTAATTATTCAAGCCCGCAAGCTCCCGGAGCATTCATGGGGCGTGGGGCGCGGTTATGGGTGGCGTGGGTGCGTGCGTGCTGTGCGTGCTGTGCTGTGCGTTCTGCGCGCACACACACACAGCACACACGTGTCACACACACGCACGCGCGCATACCCATTACCATACCACCCTTACGCAGGATTCTTGAACGGCAGCCAAACCCACCCGAGGGCACAGACGAGCCAAGCTCGATAAACGCACCGCGAGTCCCGTTCGTTCGCTGCGAGCCGGGAGTGCTTCGCATCGCCACGCAAGCTCCAATCTGCTCATCGCCCCCTCTGCAGCGCTGCAGAAGCCAGGGGCAAGCGTTCCACATTCCTCCGGCAGGAGACGAGTCTATCCACAGGACACCAAACCGCATCCACAATAACACCCGCGAGCATTTTGTCGTCATTATCGTTATGCCACGCGCGCGCACGCTAACGCGTTGTGCGATTCCGTGCGAATGAATTTCGGCGCGGGCGTGTTGCTCGTCAGCCAAGCGGCACACCACATCCATGCCAACGCTCGCTCGGGGCTGCTGGTGTTGCTCCTTGGTCACGTGACGACGCTGATGCTATGATGATGAAGCTATGATGATGATGAAGATGCTAATGACGGTGATGCTATGATGATGATGCTATGATGATGATGAAGATGCTAATGACGGTGATGCTATGATGATGAAGCTATGATGATGATGAAGATGCTAATGACGGTGATGCTATGATGATGAAGCTATGATGATGATGAAGATGCTAATGACGCTGATGCTATGATGATGAAGCTATGATGATGATGAAGATGCTAATGACGGTGATGCTATGATGATGATGATGCTATGATGATGATGAAGATGCTAATGACGGTGATGCTATGATGGACACTGCGCACTTCGTTTGATGAGGTCACCACGCAACCGCTGATTGAGTCATTCTCGTCTGCCGAACGCATATACGCCGAATGATACATTCATTAACGAGTCGCTGTTTCTATGGGACGGGTTGGGCCGCCCGCCAGAGGAATGTGGAATTTCCACGGAGACATCAATGACTGATCAGGAACATGGGTTAGAGTGCAGGGCAGCGTAGGAAGGTTGTGGGTTCGTCAATACCACCATCAGCAGCAGCACTGCCATCATCATAATCACCACCACTATCACCACCATCACGAACACCATCACAATCATTAGCATTACCACCAACACCATCAATCAATCCAGAGAGAATGTCGCAGCTGCTCAATTCACTGCCTGAAGAAGCTCCCGGCACGTGCAGCGAAACGTCGGACATCGCGACACGACCAGCAACCGCGTGGCAGAGGCACCACCACCACCACGGCGAGACCTGGAACCGTGGTGCAGGCATCGAGTGGAGACTCCACCACGCGCCACTGACGACGCTCACCACAAACGCCACCCCACAAAACACAACAAAGACCCCAACCCCCCTGCACCCCGTGTAGCCTTAACAGGCTGTAGGGGCAAGTGCTGCCAGCGATCAGCACCTGGGAAGGCCGGCACGGCACACGAGGGGGTGGGTGGCCAGCACCACGTCCGCACCAGATTCTCATCAGAGGTTGAGTCGACCCCAGGGGAGGCACGGGACCCGTTCAGAGAATCGCCACTCACCGACTCACTTGCGCGCTCACCGACCCAGTCAATAACCAACTCACCGATCAACTAACTACTCACTCACTAACCTACTCACTCTCCACACTGAAGATCATCTCACTTCGATTGTCTCTGTCTCTCTGCTTCTTCACTCGCATCGCTCCACTCTGGAATTCCCTCTTCCACCCCCCCCAGCCCCAAGGATCTCACGCCAACAACAACCTCGCTCACACTTCACAACGGTGCGGTTTGTTGCTGGCCGTTCGACGTCGCGAGCCTCTTGCTGAGCACTGTACGACCCAGCAACGAACGCAATGTCGTGTCCACAGTTGCCCACGTGGCCCACACACGCGTTTGTTGGGCCACCCCAGTAAACGTGGAACGTTGGAGGCCGACGTCGAGCCAACGTTGAGGCGGCACGGAAGGCCGAAAGAGATGGGCGAAGGGGCTCACAAGAGGTCGTGTGGTGGAGGGAGCGGCGGCACAATGGGACAGAGAGACGCGGGGAAGACGCCACGGGGCCAACAGCCAGGGGGGGGCAGGAGAGGGGGCCAAGGAGGGGGGGCAGGGAGGGGGGTGTCAGGGAGGGGGGGGCAAGAGAGGGGGGGGCAAGAGAGGGGGGGGCAGGGGGGGGCAAGAGAGGGGGGGGGCAGGGAGGGGGGACCAGGGAGGGGGGCAGGAAAGGGGGGCAGGGAGGGGGGGCAGGGAGGGGGGGCAGGGAGGAGGGGCGGGCCAGGAAGGGGGGGCGGGCCAGAGAGAAGGGGCCAGGGATGGGGAGGCCAGGGAGGAGGGGCCAGGGAGGGGGCAGGGAGGAGGGGGGGGCAGGGAGGGGGGGAAGGGAGGGGGGGCCAGGGAGGGGGTGTGGCCAGGGAGGGGGGGCAGGGAGGAGGGGAGGGGGGGCAGGGAGGGGGGGCAGGGAGGGGGGGCAGAAAGAAGGGGGGCAGAAAGGAGGGGGGGGCCTAGGGAGGGGGGGCAAGGGAGGGGGGGCAAGGGAGGGGGTGTGGCCAGGGAGGGGGGGGTCAGGGAGGGGGGGCAGAAAGGAGGGGGGGGGGCAGAAAGGAGGGGCAGGGGGAGGGGGCAGCTCCAACAGCGACAGTTGAAGCAGCCCTGGGCGAGACTGCAACTCATACATTGACAAAGGTCCCCGCCCCCGCATAGCCGCGACAGGCTGTTGGGCCAAGTGCTCATCTATGACGACGCCCGATGGGTTGGCCGTGGGTAGTACCCACGCCCGGCCGCCTTTGTCTCCCCAGGGCTTCACGGCTTTTCTACACGCGCCCAAGAATCATCGCCACCGACGTCGCCCCGTGAGCGGGGAATCGAACTCGGGGTCGCCGATGCGAGCGTAGCGCGGTGCGCTAACCACTGTGCCACCGCTCCCCACTCACACTCAGTGCGCTAACCACTGCGCCACCGTTCCCCACAAAGAGACAGGGGGGAGGAGGGGAAGATCGGTCGACGGAGAGGACGGGGAGACAGCGACAGAGGATACGGGGGAGACAGAGAGACGGGTAGAGAGACAGAGAGACAGGGAGACAGGGAGACGGGGGAGACAGACAGATAGGGTGACAGCGGGACAGAGAGACAGACAGAGACACAGAGAGACAGACGGAGACACAGAGAGACAGAGAGATAGGACGATAGACACAGAGTCAGAGATAGCGACAGGGACAGGCAGACACAGGAAAAGGAGAGACAGACAAAGAGACAAAGAGACAGACGGTCGGAACGACGAAGACACGCAGAGACAGGGAGACAAAGAGGGACGGGGAGAGAGACAGGAATGGAGAGACTGACGATTGCCACAAAGAAGAGGGAGCGAGGAGTGTGGGGAGCCCAGAGCGAGGCGGGGAGGACAATGGGAGGGGGAGAGATGGAGTTGGGGGAAGACGGGGCGAGAGAGACACGGAGACAGAGTCAGAGAGACACAGAGGGTGACGGGGAGACACGGGGAGACACGGGGCGAGAGAGACACGGGACGAGAGGGACACGGGGCGAGAGAGACACGGGGAGAGAGAGACACGGGGAGAGAGACACGGGGCGAGAGAGACACGGGGAAAGAGAGACACGGGGAGAGAGACACGGGGAGAGAGACACGGGGCGAGAGAGACACGGGGGGCGAGAGGGACACGGGGGGCGAGACACGGGGAGAGAGACACGGAGCGAGAGAGACACGGGGGGCGAGAGAGACACGGGGGTTGAGACACGGGGCGAGAGAGACACGGTGGAGAGAGAGACACGGGGAGAGAGAGACACGGGGAGAGAGAGACACGGGGAGAGACACGGGGAGAGAGAGACACGGGGAGAGAGAGACACGGGGGCGAGAGAGACACGGGGGCGAGAGAGACACGGGGGCGAGAGAGACACGGGGGCGAGAGAGACACGGGGGCGAGAGAGACACGGGGGCGAGAGAGACACGGGGGCGAGAGAGACACGGGGGCGAGAGAGACACGGGGCGAGAGAGACACGGGGGCGAGAGAGACACGGAGAGAGAGAGACACGGGGAGAGAGACACGGAGAGAGATACACGAGGAGAGAGACACGGGGAGAGAGACACGGGGAGAGAGACACGAGGAGAGAGACACGGGGAGAGAGACACGGGGAGAGAGACACGGAGGGAGACGGGGGGAGTCAGAGAGACAGAGGATGACGGGGAGACACGGGGGAGACACGGGGAGCCAGGACAAAGGGAGACAGAAACAGAGGGGATAGAAAGACATAGGAGATAGACACCGGGAGAGGAGGAGACAGGGAGGGAGAGTCGGGGAGATCGGGAAGCACGGGGAGATGGAGAGACAGAGGGAGAGACGGGGGGTGACAGACGGAGAGACGGGGGGAGACAGACGGAGAGACGGGGGGAGACAGAGGGAGAGGCACAGAGATGAGGAGAGATGCAGGGAGGGCTCGCAGAACGCAACATCACAGAATGGGCGACCCCTGATCGCCACCACAATCACTACTGTCAAATCCACCACCATCACTATTTCCACCACCACCATCGGTACTGTCATCTCCACCACCATCACTACCATCGCTACTATCATCTCCACAACCACCATCACGAATGCCACCACCATCACTATTTCCACCACCACCATCACTATTGCCACCACCATCACCACCATCACTATTGTCATCTCCACCACCACCATCACTATTGCCACCACCACCATCACGATTGTCATGTCCACCACGATTGCCATCTCCATCATCACCGGAGCATCGCCTCCCAGAGTGATGATGGTGATGATGTTAGCGATGGTGCAGGCGATGGCGATGACAATGGTGACGATGCTAACCGTGACGATGCTGGTGGCGATGATGATGGTGCAGATGCTGGAGACAATAGTGGTGGCGATGCTGCTGGTGGTGGCGATGGTGGTGGTTACAGCAGTGGTGGTGGTGGTGGTAACGGTGATCACCCCCCACCCCACCGGGCCCCCCCTTTGCCCCCCTTTAGCCCCCCCCCACGGGCCCCCCACGGGCCCCCCACCTTCGTTCGCAGCTCGTCGGATGAAGGCGCAGCAGCTCCGCTCCCACTCCTCCTCTCGGCTCCTCCGCTCGGCGACGTCACCGCGAGAACTATCGACGTGGTGACGTCACCCTCGCTCCGTGCCGCATCTCGCTACGCCGTGACGTCATCGCGTAACGCGGCGGCGATGACGTCACAGCGCAGAGAGACACGCGGCGCGCCCAAATCCCCGACGGCGCGGTGATTTACACCCCCCCCCCACAACTCGCCGGGGCCACGCGATGACGTCACAGCGAAACGTATCGCTTAGTGACGTCGTCGCGTAATGAGCGATGACGTCAGGACGCAGAGCGATGCACCCCCCCCCCCACGGCGCGTTGTGATGTCATCAGTACTCATAACGAAATTTCAAATCGGCGACTCGAGGATGGAACCGCGCTGATGACGTCACATCGATGTGAATAAAAGTGACGTCACGACGAGGTCCAATATTCATGATGTCATGAACAGTTTAAAACCGGGTGATGCCATCGAAGTTCACATTACGATGTCATAAAATTGCCGCCACGCGGGTCAGACCCCATCACAGGAACGTGGAATTTCCACCGGTGACTCGAGTCATTGTAGCCAAGGCTGTTGATGTCACCGAAACATTGGTGCAACAGACCACCATCATCTTCATCATCATCACCACGATCACCACCACCAGCAACAATAACACCATTAGCACCACTACCATCATCAACACAACCATCATCTTCATCAGCACCACCATCATCACAATCCTTGTCACCACCACCCTCATCGTTCACCAGCAACATCACTCACCATTAGCACCAGTGCCGGATGATCCTAGTAGCACTAGTAGCTGCATATGCAGCAGTAGCTGCACGGGCCCCACACTAAATGCTTTCAAGCTATCAATTCCGGTTCAGTGATTCTGCACTTGCTCTATTACTATAGTACTATACCGCCTTCAACTTTTACGAACGACTGGGTGTTTAAGGCTAGCGATTTGTCATATTATCTGGATGTGTAGCAAATGAAAAAATACAATAACTTTACTATGCAAGTTAAAAAATAGTATTTTAATATTTACGTTTTTTTAATTTATGGCCCCTTTATAACATCACATGCTACAGGCCCCGGCACTAGCTTCATCCGGCACTGATTAGCACCACTACCATCATCTTTATCACCGCCATCACAAGCAACACCAGCGCCAACCAACATCCTCTCTCCGTCACCACCGCAGCCGCCCCCCCCCAGACCTCAAGCCCACCAGCCGCCACTCGTTCCTCGCCGACCGCGAGGAGGGGGGGGGGGTCACACAGCGTGGCCACACGGAACCAACCTCGAAAACGACGCCTTTATTGACGCAATGCGTTTCTCCATCCGCAGCGCGCAGCGTCAAAGTGACAGACAGCTCCCCAGTGGCGGGGCGGGGAGAGCCTCCCATGTGTTTGCACTGGAAAATAAGAATGGGTTTGACCCTTTCTGGCAACGAAACAGGTGTTGTGTTAAGACGTTCGAACGCCAAATAGAAACCTTTTGCAAGGATTAGAGTACTGCATTATATTCTCAGGTTTTTTCGGTAAAGTCACGTAGGTAAAACATTAAAAGTAATGAAAGTAAAAGAAAACAAAACAATTACTTTTAATGTTTTACCTACGTGACTTTACCGAAAAAACCTGAGAATATGAATCATTGCAGTCACGAAAGCTTCAAATCTAGAAGTACTGCATTAACCACGCGGTACCTGTGGTGTACATGCAAACATGCTCCTGACGATACACGCATTATACTCTTAGACTTTACCAAAAAAACCTAAGAGTATGGATCCTTGCAGTCACGAAAGCTTCAAATCTAGAGAGATACACGCATTGTCTTTGAAACTGATTGGCCTCCACCGGAGAGAAGCGGCTTTCTTCGTGGCCTCGTCTCACCAGCAGTGTCAGACCAGAGGACAGCGGCAAAAAGGGGAACAGCACAAGTACAATGCCACACGTAGCACAGCATTTTTAGCTCGGGGTGAGCAGCTACATCGTGGGATACCTTTTTTGCCAGTCTCAAAGTATGAAAAATACGAATAGGTTTGACCTTTTCTGGCAATAAAATTCTTATTTTTCATACTTTGATACTGGCAAAAAAAGGTTCCGGGATGACCAGAACACTCTTATTTTTTTACCTCCCCAAAATAAAAAACAAGCAAATTTGGTTAAATTATAATTTCTGAGCAAATATGAAAACGTTTCCCGACGAGACTGTAGAAATGCCACTTTCGGCGACAGACGTTAAACAAGTCGAGGAACGTCGTCGGTACACACAGAGCACACGTCTCCCGGAGACGCACACTTTCGACTCAACATTTTAACAATAACTATCATCATAATAACGACCTCAACTTGTAAAGAACAACAACAACAAATCACTCTCGATGAGAGAAAATGGCTCAGAGGCGCGACGATCCGCCACAGGCGAGCGGGGAAAGTCAGCCACGTGGTGAGCGGTTACCAACAACTGTCCCCCGAGCTCGGAGGGTCCTCTACATATCAAGGCGTTATCGGCCAATTAATGTTGATGCATGCCGGAGAAAGCCCAGGCGTTGGTCGGGGGAGCACTCTTAGCGCATGGAGCAGTGCTTCTACTTAACCTGAGGGTGCACGCTGCACCCCCTGGGGGAGGGAGCGAGATGCCCTTTCTGGGGGTGCGCGACATGGCCAGATATTTTTTTAGAAGGTAAATCATCGAAAACACAAATTAAGCACGGGGCAACGTAAGTAACAACCTACTTTATTTCGTCAAACCCTCTGTATTTATTAACATTGTAATTTTTTTTACGACTGAGAACCAAAGGGGTGCAAGGCTGCTGTAAAGTTTGAGAACTACTGGCGTTGAGACGCAACAGATGTGCAGTCCGCATTGTCATTGTACCACCTTCTCCTGGCGAGCCCGGGTTACGGCTCCTCCCCGGGAAGGGAGTTCACACGATCCGTGCGTGACCCACCAACCCTCGGCGCTGCCTCCGCAGCGCTGGGTTACAAGGCAGCCCACGTGCGCCAAACGCCGGCCCGGCAAAATTTCGTTACGCGTTGCACCCGTCATAAAACTTCGTGGTTCGAATCCGGCGTTCGCCCTGGTTATGTAAACCGCGGTGTGCAACAACCGTGGTGGGAGTAGTCGTAGTGATAATGCTGCCACGCGCCGGTCCCGCTTCGCTCACAGCGGACGTGGACCGCCGTGTGCCGACGTGTGCCGACGTCACGGTCGAATCGAATTTGGAAATTTCCCAAAAGTCGAAAAGCACGCCGCAAAAGTTCCCCAATCGGGATTGTACCCTCAGCGGCAATCACGGCCCCCGACAGGCAGACGGATGTCCCAGGTCACTCCTGCAAAGGACGCTCACCCTGACCCTCTCTCTTTTCGGAGTTCTCAACCGGGTTAAACAAACTTTTAAACGTTGAAAACTGAAAGTGGAGGATCGTACGCGGAGGAAATTATTTTGCTCAGCTCCGCACCACGGCGAGCGTGCGAGAGGTCGTCGTAGCCCGTGCCGCTGCCGCCTCTCCGGGGCTCCACGGAAGGCGAACTGAGGCTGAAGTTGTCCAGCGATCCGTCCGGGGCGATTCCACTTGGGCACGGGTCACAGACGGAGGAAGAGAAGACGGTGAAAGACCACGGGGCAGCCCAAATGAGCGTCGTCAGTCAAAAGCAGAAAACATTTTCAAGAGTTGTCCCCGAGGTGAGTTCCGTTTCCCAGCCTCGCTAACGGGCAGCTCGTTAGCGACCCCCACACAAGGACGTCTGGGGTTCGACCCATACCCAGCAAACCAGTGGTCAGCTCTCTAGACCGCTCCAGAGCAGAGGCACGGCAGATGCCGACCCCTCCTCCATCAACGGAACGTGAAGAACGGTTCGCAACGTTGATAGCAGCTGCAGTTACCAGAGCCAGACCGTGGATCACGTGGCCCAACACTGCCCCCTTACACAGCCCATTGGTCACGTGATTGCACACTCATGCAAACGAGACTGTATCCAGCTCTTTTGAGCTCCCACCTGGAAACTTGAAATTGGTAACACCGATCTGGACCCCAATCAGTCAACCCGCTCACCCACCATCCCACCCACCCACCCACTCACTCCTTCACCGTCTCATCCCACTCGTGTCGCGCTTTGCTTTCATCGCCCTCGACCGAACCCAGGGCGTCACTCTCGCGTGACGAGGCTTCCCGCATCCCGGCGTCGCGAGCTCTCGCCCAGCCCGCCAACGCCGACGGCAACCCCCGAAACGAACTCGACACTCACGGCGGCGCCATCAGAAGTCCCAGTCGTCGGCGGCCTGCATGCGCTGCAGGCCACGCACGACGCCATCGAGGCCGTTGTCCGGGTGGGCGCGCGTTGCCGCCTCCTGCTCCGTGAGCGGCGCCACGGGCCTCAGCAGCTCGGGAAGGGCGTCGCACTGCCGCTTGCGCACCTGCACGCGACGTCGCCATTAACGTTCCAGCAACGGTCCAGCAACGTTCCAGCAACGTTCCAGCAACGTTCCAGCAACGTTCCAGCAACGTTCCAGCAACGGTTCCGCCGCGTTGGGTTTCCTCGGCGTTCACAGCAAAGTGTCCCAACTAATTTGTCTATCGTCACCGCGAGGACAGGGCGGCGGGGTACCCATAGGGTAGAGGTACGAGCCCTCTGCATGTATGAGGCTCCCCTGAGGCATAGATGGAGCAGCATGTACGCATGTTGACCTTTGATACAGAATATAAATAAAGGGGATCAGTGGTCGAGAAGAATGCACGATAGGCAGCAGTAGATCGCATTGTTACTCGTTCTGCTCGGCGTGTAACATTTGTTTAACGTCTCTGTAGTGGTTATTTGTTAGAGTATAGATAGGGGACACAAATTCCCTGCCCCTCGCCCCACTCCCCGATTTCGTTACAGACAAAATATATGTATGCTGAACTTTTTTCGCACCGTACGTAGCCAACCGTGTTAATCGTAGGTGTGGCGGAACAACAAACGGAGCACAAAAAGCAGTTCTAAAGAAATTACTTTTCAATCCAGATTGAAAGAAATTACTTTTCAATCCAGATTTAAAAGTGTCCATAGCTCCAGTGACTTCCAAATATCTGAAGGCAGAGCGTTCCAGATGGCCGCAGAAGTGCGTCTGAGAGCGCACGATGCGGTGACCGCCTTCGTTCAACGGCCAGCTACAAGCCGCTGCTAGGATGGCCAGAGTGATGGTTTTATACTCCTTGACGAGATCGGCGAAATATTGTGGTCCATTTGTGGCAAGCACTTTGCGTGTAACGAGTGCGACCTCATAATGTATTCATTCGGCAGACGTGAACACCGATGATTGTACTGGCCCGATGAGCCCTAATGAGGACGAGGACGGTCTACAGCTGTCTCCTGTTTCACTGCGGGCCCGTTGGAACGGCTACACTCTTCAACTCCTCCAATCTGGTGGCATTCCTCGCCTCGCTGTCTTGCTGAACGTCAAAAGTCAAAAGAGCCAACCCCCAGATATTCCGATATTTAGCAAGTAGCGGAGGCCCAAACGACAACCGTCTCCAAGGATTCAGTCTCTCAAGCTGGCGAGGGGGCGGACGGCTGGGTCAGAGGTCAGACCAGAGATGTCCAGCCGAATCTGCAGGATCAGCCGCCCTGATCGATATGTCGGCACGTATAAATAATAATAATAAATGTGTAATCGTGTACGTGTGTATGTTGAACTTCTTTCGCACCGTACGTAGCCAACCGTGGTAATTGGAGGTGCGGTGGAAGGACAGCAAAAAAAAAAAACGCGGACAATCTTGTCGGGTTGCCGAAGGGCTAATGACGAGAATAAGCAGGCTAACCCTAACACACGCACGTGGATCGGTGTCACGAGCGTTCACGGGACTAGCCGATGCTCCGTGGATGACGGCGACTGCTCACCTGCTTGAAGAACACGTGGTTCATCAAGGCTGTCGCCGATGGCCTAGACAGAGGTACAAGAAAACTGCGTTAATAAGCCCCCCGTTTGTAAGTACGGCACGACGCCGCACATCTGACTCACCGGGGACGCACGTGTGAGCGGATAAGTCGAGGTCGGATATGTGAACGTTGTTACGATGTCGAACCTCTTTCGCACCGTATGCAGCCAGCCGTGCTAATCGGAGGTGCGGGAAATGTTGTGGGCCATCGGCCGATCGGCTTTCCAGGACCAATATTACCCAGGCAGCAATTATTTAAGCAAACCAACTCTGGACCGGTTTCCGACCTTCTGAGTCTCATCAGCAGGGTCAGACTGGTCAGATAAGTCACACCATCGTGCAACAAAATAGGCTTCGGGACAAACATTTTTAACTAAACCTGCACGAAGCATGGGGGGAAAAACGCTTCACTGTAGAAATCCGAGGACCCCTTGAGCTGCTCGGGAAGGCAAGCTGTCGCTCGGTTTGCGAGCGCCCAGCGCCAAACGTCACTTGAGGCAGGGGGGGGGAGGGGGGGGGGGGGTGGTCGCTGAAGAAGAGAGGGGAAACGCGTCGGTACCGTCTGTCGGGGTCTCGCTGCAGGCAGATCTCGGTGAAGTTGTGGAAGGGCGCGGAGAAGGTGCGGTTGTACGGATGGGAGAACTGGTCGGGGGAAGACGCCGCCGGCCAGCCCACCGCCCCACCGCCTCCCGCTCCTAATATCAGAAGGCAGAGCGTTCCAGATGGCCGCAGAAGTGCGTCTGAGAGCGCACAATGCGGTGACCGTCTTCGTTCAACGGCCAGCTAAAAGCCGCTGCTAGGATGGCCGGAGTGCGCGTGATGGTTTTATACTCCTTGACGAGATCGCGTAGACGTGACGAGTCACCAGCCACAGGAGACAGCGAGACGATCGGACTCCAGGTAAGATGAAGCCCATTTCTTTTATCTTTTCATGTTAAGTTTGATTTGTGTTTTTCTTAGTATAGAGCAGTGGTTCTTAACCGTTACTGCAGCCTTGCACCCCCCTTTGGTTTTCAATCGAAAAACAAATGCACGTTAATAAATACGTAGGGTTTGATGAAACAAAGCAGTTGGACTGACGTGGCCCGTGCTCAATTTGTGTTTTCGATTTTTTACCTCCCAAAAAAAATCTGGCCATGTCTCGCACCCACAGAAGGGCATCTCGCACCCCAGATCAAGAACCACTGCTATCGAGTATGTACGACAGTATGACATGCAACGGTACAATATCTCTTCTCATTTATGAGTTTAACAATGCATCACTTTTTTGTTGAAGCGTAATACATTTTATAACATGCATTGAAATATTGCGTTTCGAGATTATAAAGAGACACAGACTTACGATCGGGTCTCAGGAACATAAGCCGTCGTTCATAAGTGGAGGGCTGCCCCGTGTACATACATATATTAATATTTATTGTTTAAAATCTCGCGTTGCCGGCCCACTGAGAGGCATACCTTCCACTCCGTGAGACGCGCGGGCGTTTTGCAAATTGAGATCCTCCGCGGGAATGGTGTGCGTGTCCAGCAGGCACGGCACGGTTCCGTTCAACTTTTCCAGCAACATCTTGAGTCGATCGCAACATCGCACGCATGCACACACACAAAGACCCGCCCCCCCACAGAGCCTTAACAGGCTGTTGGGGCAAGTGCTGTTAAGAGAGCACCTATGAAGGCCGGCACGAGCATGTGGGTAGCAGGCACCACGCCCGGCCGCCTTTGTCTCCCCTAGTGGCGAAGTTCACACACCGCACCGGGTGGGGGAAACAAAATTGTGGCAACCTTGAAAACGGAAGTGATGAGATGCGACTGTTACCTGTGTGGTGGGCATGTCTTTAAAGGGCACGTGGGCATTGGCAAGTTCACAGGCCATGATGCCCAGGCTGTAGATGTCCGACTTCGTGTCGTACCCTTCCAGGTTCTGCAAAGCAACAAAGCCGACAACGCGTCACAGCAGCGCCGCCGCCGCCGCCACCACCACCAAGGCTGGACGACACCCCCACGGGCCCTTCCTGCTCAAACCAACACCGAGGCATGAAAAATAAGAATGGGTTTTACCGTTTCTGACGATCAAACAGGAGGTGTTCGGTTATTCAAACGCCAAATAGAAACCTTTTGCAAGGAATAAAGTACTGCATTAACCACACGTACTTGTGGCGAACATGCAAACAAACATGCTCCGATAATGTATGGCATTGTATTCCAAACTGATTGGCCTACACCAGAGACCGCCTTCTTTAGGGCCTCGTCTCACCAGTGTCAGACCACAGAACGCCAAAAAGTGAAGAGTACAAAGACAATGCCACACGTATCTGAGCATTTATAGCTTGGGGTGAAAAATAAGAATAGGTTTTACTCTTTTTGGCAATAAAACAGGAGGTGTTAAGATGTTCAAACGCCAAGTAGAAACCTTTTGCAAAGAATCAAGTCAGCATTAACCACACCCAGTACTTGTGGTGAACACCGAGGCATTGGTTCTGATCTCCTGTTTACAAAGCTGCAGGGCCCAGCGATGGAAATTCCACATTCGTACGGCATGGGGCGAGTCTCTCCACAGGACAGCCATGATGAAACGACGCCCGGCAGTGACCGTCCCTGGTCCTTGGTGGTTAGAGGGGAGGAGGTTGGTGGTTGCGCTGCTGCTGCTGCTGCTGCTCCTGCTGCGGAGAGTTCTACCATGAGCTGTGGTGCAGGCAGACAGGAGCGAGGAGACGGATGTGGATGACTGAGAGCAGAGGCGCCGTGGTGGCACAGGGAGTAGAGGCAGGAGATCCTGGAGCTGACCCGGCTAGCGATGGTGGGAAGCCAGTGGAGGAGGGAGTGGAGGCAGGAGATCCTGTAGCGGACCCGGCTAGCGATGGTGGGAAGCCAGTGGAGGAGGGAGTGGAGGCAGGAGATCCTGTAGCGGACCCGGCTAGCGATGGTGGGAAGCCAGTGGAGGAGGGAGTGGAGGCAGGAGATCTTGTAGCTGACCCGGCTAGCGATGGTGGGAAGCCAGTGGGGGAGGGAGTGGAGGGAGGTGAAGAAATCCAGCCGAGGATGACAGGCGCTGAGGATGATGAGATCGAGATGGTTTTGAAACCATCGGGAGTTTCTTGAGGTTGCTCGTATGTTGAACTTCTTTCGCACCGCACGTAGCCAACTGTGCTCATCGGATGATGAAGATCGAACAAGGCCGAAGTTGCAAGAGCCGAGGCGAGACCAGACGATGCTGCAGCCGAGGGTGTTGGCGATTTCCACGGTGACGAGTGGCTATATATATATGTGTGTGTGTGCGCGCACGTGCATGTCCGCTAGTGCGGAAGACCGCACCTGCTGCAGCAGCTCCGGGCTAAGCCAGGGCAGGGTGCCCACGCTGTGGCGCGGGAAGGTGTGCACCGCTCGCAGCCGGTGCCCGTCCAGGATCATGCTGAGCGCGCTGCGCAGCCCCGTGAGGCACACGCGGCCGTCCGCCGAAACCAGCACGTGGCTCGCCTTCACGCTCCTAGCACAACACAGAGATCCCACCACCCACCACCCCGCCGTGCAGCCTTAACAGACCGCGGTGGCTAGGAGGTGTTAACCACCACGCATTTAAATTATTTTGATTTTATTTTGGTGCTGCTATAAATGTCCAAGTGATGGGCCGCTTTGTTGAGCAGTGATTTGTGGCCAGGTCGCTTCCAAAAAATAAGTTGATACCTCGGTGGGCTTTGCCTGGTAGGATGGGGATGGTTTAGTTTGTATTTGTTTGTGTTTGGGTGATTTGTTTACCTTTCTTGCACTTAGCACTAGCATCGTGTTTTTGTACTGCTTGTTGCTGTAATGTTTGTACCCGCCCCCTACTGGACATCTGTGAAAAAGAGCTTTATACAGTAAAACCTTGGATTGCGAGTAACTTGGTCTGCGAGTGTTTTGCAAGACGAGCAAGAATTTTAAATAAATATTAATTTGATAAACGAGCGAGGTCTTGCAATACGAGCAGTACGTGTGTACGCTTTGTCTGCCGAGCGTCACGTGATCACAACTGATGTACGAGTGCTTTGGATTACTAACACGTTTACGGAACGAATTATGCTCGCAATCCAAGGTTTTACTGTATCTTGATTTGCAACTTTCGTCACTGTAGGAATCCATACTCTTTGGTTCTTTCGGTAAAGTCACTTAGGTAGAAAACTGAATAAAAGAAAAAATTATATATCACGACGTTTCGATCGCAACATAAGCGGTCGTCCGCAGGCGGAAAAACATAATCCAGCAGTGGACCTGCTGACCGAGCGAGAGAGCTGTTACAACAAGAGGTTATTTATGTGTACATCTGGAGTTCGCATGTTCTCCCTGTAGGCGCGTGGATATTTCTCCGGGTCCTCCGGTTTTTTCCTCCAAAATTAGAATGAACGTCACACGTTTTAGAGTATTTGGCTGCTATAGATTTCGACGTGATGACGATGACAATGAGCCACTCGTTGAGCTATCATTTGTGGTCATTTCTGAAAAGAAGCTATACAGCTCAATGGGCCTTACTTCCTGAAATAAAAATTAGTTTAGTTTTTTTACACTGCTGGGGCAAGTGCTGTTAGCGAGTAGCACCTAAGAAGGCCGGCACGGCGCACAAGGGGTTTGGGGGGTGGCCAGCACCACACACGGCTGCCTTTGTATTTCCCAGTGGCGATGTTTACACACCGCGCCAGGTACTCATTTGAGGCTACATCGACCTTGCGGAGGCCCAGGACTGGTTCAGATAATCGTCACCGGTGTTGGCTGTAAGCGGGAATGAAACGCGGGTCGCCGTTTCGTAAAGTAGCGCGCTAACAACGCAGCAACAACAGCAACTGCTGTTCGCCACTCCGTGCCGGGCACCCCACCCCCCCCACCCCCCCACCTCCCCTCCAACCCCTCCATGGGGGCCTGGCTAGCCGACGTTTCACCGCCACGGTGGTCTCGCACGTTGACCTCCTCTCACCTGTGCACGAAGCCCATCCTGTGGACGTACTCCAGCCCTCGCAGAACCTCGTACAGGACCAGGGCGATGGCCGGCTCCGGCAGGCCGTCCGTGAAGTGCGCCGAGATGAGGTCCTTCGCCGAGCCTGCGCCGCCACGTCCCACACGGCAACTGCTTGCTGTTGTGTTTGTTGTTGTTGTGTTTGTTGTTGTTGTCGTTTACGGTCACGTAACACTCGCGACAACGCGCGGCGTGGGGCGGCCCCGCGTCCAGCAAAGTGGATGGGCGAAACGGGCCCACCGCCTGCCGATCAGAGGTTCGTGGTCTGACATCCGGCAGGCCGCCCCGGTTAATGGGTGCGGTGCGTATCGAAGGTAAAGTTGCGTCTGCGCGCCGTGGACGTTTTCCGGTCCCCACGCAGCGTCGTTTGAAACGGGCGGCCCACTGCTGTGCCGGCGTCGCGATCCACATTCGAAAAATTGCTCCGCGAGCTTCTCGTTTGGGATTACACATCAGCAGCAGCAACAATCATCGCCCCTAGAAGGTGACTCAACACCTGGCAGGCCAGGTGGCAGGCCAGGTGGCAGGCCAGGTGCTGAGACACCTTGTCTTGCACAGGGACCCACCGCCAACTGGCAAGATGAGATGTGATGCAAGTCGCTTGTCGTGTGTAGAGCGCTCTGAAAACAGCGCAATCGTGATCACATTGCGGTATATATATTTTATTGTTACACGTGTAGCGGCGCATTTCTCACCATAAGCCATGAACGGAGTGATGATCCAGAGTTCATTGTCCACCACAAAGGATGCCCAGTAAGGCAGGATGTTTGAGTGGTGGAAAAGCTTGGCGATATGAAGCTCATCCTGAAAGGAAACGCACGCAATTCAAAATAATCTTTCAACTCAAGTTCCACCTTCTATCCACGAGCCAAAAAAGCGCTCCAACCTCGTGTGCTGCGTGCAGTGGGCACAGCGCATCGCAACGGCGCGGCGTCACAATGCCCCGCTCGGCCCCGCCACGTCCCCAAACCAGTATGAGACACGACACAAACACGGCATACACAAATGACAAACACAAGACACACACACGACACAGAATACGAAACACACACGCACCCAAGGGTACGCAGGTGAACACAACCCAAACCGGATATTAAAACGCTCAAGCTCTTGATATCAACGAAGGTCTAGAGGTTTTAAAGACTTCATATTGACCGTCAATGGCGTGGCTTAATGGGACAGTGGGACAGAAATGACGGAGGGGGAGCCAAAATGAGGGAAAGTGCCCCCAGAGAATGTCCACCATCAAAATTGAGCAAGTTATCGGAGAGTTAAAGGTGTTGGTACCACTCAAGTATGGCCTTCCCAGGTGAAGCCAAACACAGACTGTGACGCCGGCACACAGATGACCTACGCCATTCGAACGACATCACGGGATGTTCAACGTCTGCTGTGAAGCAAACGGCGTGCGGTAGTTATTTTGTTTTCCGCGGTCGACACACCCGTGACATTGACCGGGCCAGCCCGTCGGTTTCGAACCATGAACCTCTGCAACGAGTGGGAGAGCTTTGGACCTCTGGGTCCACGTCACCGCCAAACGTGCGTCTGGGGCAGCTGAGGAACGCGGGAGCACGCCGGGGGGACCATGTGTCAGGCTCTCTCACCGCCCTGGTTCTGCAGCGGCCATGCCACTGCCCTTCCTGGGTTTCACTGCGCCGCTGTTTAGGGGGGGAGGGAAGCGCATTTCGCGAGTCCTCACCTGCAGCAGCGAGAAGAGCTCATGGGAGCAGCCCTCCAGGTTGATATGGCGCACGGCGACGTAGCTCCCCGAAGGCACGTGTCGCGCCAGGCGAACGGACATCAACTCCTCAAATCCGTTCCCTGCAACCGAGACACGGTTGGCGACGCACGGCGCAAAAGAGGCTCAACATATGTACGTACAAAGATGCCCCCCAACCCCACCGGCCCACCCCGATCCCCGGGTAGACGTTTTGTTTCACATAATTGCAGAGGCCGAAAGGAGCCCTGCGCCGGGAATGGGATCTGATGTTTTTCAGATTGATATCGCGCCTTTAGCGAGGCGCTTTACAGCAATTATAAAATTGTACATAGCGTGACAGTAATTTGAAACGACGAATTGGGTTACTGTAAGTGGTGGTGTAGTTCTGAGCGGGAGAAGGAATGATGGTGCCAAGATGTCAGGGATGATAGGGTGATGATGGTGATGATGATGGTGATGATGATGCGAGGGAAGAGGGGGAGAAGAGAGAAGGAGCGAGCAAGAAGTGAGCTGGCACGGATGGAGCAGCGTCTGTTTCCACAGGGGGCGGCGGTGACAGCGGAGGGGTTCAGAGCGGGGGGTGGCCACACCAGAAGTCGCGTGGTTTGCGGGAGGCTTCAGCTGACTGAGCTAGAGAGGTACAGATTGCTCGGAGCATTATTATCGTCGTCACACACCCAGCATGCTGATCGTCTGGTAATGGTTGCGCTCGGGCAGGTAGGAGGTGGTCATCGTTCTTTTCCTCCGAACCTCTTCGGTCCGATAGACCATCAGCCTGCGCGAGGGAGCAACGCGTCAACGCAACACGAGCACCGCCGTACAGGGCATGCGGCAGCAAATCGACTGCCAGTGCAAGTGCCGCAACATTTATGTAGCTGTTGACCCATACGGTGTACCCCGTATTCTTGTACAGGGAAATTGAGTTTTTAAGGTCCATACGGTGGTACAGCCGTTTCAATACGGGAAACAACAAAAAAATTGTCTATGTGTTTGGGTTTCTACCTTGTGATGGGACTTTGTAGGATGAACATTGAGATTTAGAAAGGCACAGCGTGACCAATAAGGTCTGAATTGGCCTGTAATAAGGTAGGGTACTGATAAGCGGTTGACAGGTATGGAATTTATAAGCGGGCAATGCTCCTTCCAAAAAAACGTCCCTTCACACACAATTTTTCTTGACGCATCCCATCGGCTCTACCCTCTGCGAGTGCACAATCTCAGGCGGCATCGGTTAAACCACGAGCTAAAACCTCGGGCCGGTTTCGACATGCAGTGTCTCATCAGCAGTCAGGCTCGCTGGAACAGGTGCTGGTGAACGGCCCAGATGTTCCCAGGCAGGCAACCTCGTGTTGTATGGCAGCACACGGCAGATGCCTGCGCAGCGTGACTCACGACCTCCTCTTGATACCAAGATCCAGGATGGTCGTGTCTATGCGCCGCTTCTCGGTGGCAGCCCCAACAGTCTGGAACGATATCCCTCTACACATTCGCAGCATCACCTCAATCGCCTCCTTCAAGAGACACTTAAAAACTCACCTCTACAACCACGTGCTTTCGAGCGACTCTGAGCTTGGCTCCGCGCCTCTGAGTTGCGACCATTACGACCGCAAATTTGCGCGCGTTATAAATTGAACTATTATTATTAATAGTTTGGCAGGAACACGTTTTCATTACAGATTTAAGCGTGTGCACGTTACTCAATGGCCACTAATAGTGTAGCTGTTTACGCGCCTATTTAACCGCTGGGGTCATCCAGTATTGGGCGTGAAATGCGATACTCATCAAACTCTCCCCCCCCCCCCCCATGGTGGAACTTTCACTCTCTTCAACTCTTTCAAGTGCCATGAACAAGGGCCGTGCCCCGAAACGTCGCCCATTGCACACGTGTCCCCTATCAATGCCACACGCACGACGTTGTTGTTGACAGGGAGCCTGTTGAGAGTTTGGGTGCAGCGGTTTCAGTCTGGGGTCAGGTCTGTGAAGGTCTCCGGGCGAGTACTTGGTAACTCTTCCATAATACAGGGTTTTTTTGGGTTGTATCGCGTAAATATAAATGTGTCATTAAACCCACCACCACCCGACACAGCCAATTAGTAAAGGTTCGTCACGTAACACATAACGTGGCCAATTCGTTACTAGTACAGCACTAACCGGTGTGTTGGAGATCAAATCCACAACATTCACAATCCGAGTAGATTGTGAATGGAGATCAACTCCACAACATTGACAATCTGAGTAGATTGTCAATGGAGATCAAATCCACAACATTCACAATCTGAGTACATTGTAAATGGAGATCAAAGCCACAAGATTCACAATCTGAGTAGAATGTGAATGGAGATCAACTCCACAACATTCACAATCTGATTAGATTGTCAATGGAGATCAAATCCACAACATTCACAATCTGAGTAGATTGTAAATGGAGATCAAAGCCACAAGATTCACAATCTGAGTAGTTTGTGAATGGAGATCAAAGCCACAACATTCACAATCTGAGTAGATTCACAATCTGAGTAGTTTGTGAATGGAGATCAAATCCACAAGATTCACAATCTGAGTAGTTTGTGAATGGAGATCAACTCCACAACATTCACAATCTGAGTAGATTGTGAATGGAGATCAAAGCCACAAGATTCACAATCTGAGTAGTTTGTGAATGGAGATCAAAGCCACAACATTCACAATCTGAGTAGATTCACAATCTGAGTAGTTTGTGAATGGAGATCAAATCCACAACATTCACAATCCGAGTAGATTCACAATCTGAGTAGACTGTAAATGTTGTGGATTTGCTCTCCAACACACAAGCGGTTAGTTCTGTACTAGTAACGAATTGGCAGCATGTTTTGTTTACGTGACAAACCTTTACTAATTGGCTGTGTCTGCTGGTGGCGGGTTTAACGACACATTTATATTTACGAGATCTAACTTAACAAAAAAAACTATATTAAGAATATTGATCGCGAAAGCTCACCACTCCGTGTTAAAGTCTGTGGGCGTAAAACAAAAACCGCTGTCTCCAGCCACACATTGTCCACCCCACGTCTCTCTTCCTGGCCCACTCTACCCATGTGCGCTGCAATATGCATGAGGGCCGTTGCCCGAAACGTCGCACTATTATTTCGTGCCCTTTTAAGGCCACGCGCGTTATCGCGAGACGGGAGGCGCCCCCCGCCGCCAACGAATGCAGCCCGCCCCTCTGCCGCTACGGAGGTCCGTTGCCCGAAACGTCGCCTTGTTATACACACACACACGCGGTAGTCTATACCAAGGCCCGGATCGAGTGAGTGGCGTACAGTAGAGTCGTGTACGGAGTCGAGCAGAAGAGTCAGCATTTCAGTGGAGCTCCGGGCAACCACAACCACCAACCCCCCCACCGGGGTAGCCGCATCTCACCTCGAACGCCCCACCACCACCAGCACCACCACCACCACAACAACCACCACCACCAGCTGCTGCTGCTGCTGTTGTTGTTGTTGCTGTTGGCTCCTTCTGACGAAGTGTGGTGCAAGAGCTCGGCTCCACCGGCTGACTGATGACGTCACCGTGACGCTATTTATACTCCTCCCCCACCCCCCACTTCTAGCCCCTCCCCCAGTTATAGCCCCCACCCCCACTTTTAGCCGCACCTCCCTCCCCGCTAACAGCCGCCCCCCCCCACGTCTATCCCCCACCCACCACTTCTAGCCCCCCCCCCACTTCTAGCCCCCCCCCACTTCTAGCCCCTCCCACCACTTCTAGCCCCCCCCCACTTCTAGCCCCCCCCCACTTCTAGCCCCTCCCACCACTTCTAGCCCCCCCCCCCACTTCTAGCCCCCCCCACCACTTCTAGCCCCCCCCACCACTTCTAGCCCCCCCCCACCACTTCTAGCCCCCCCACCACTTCTAGCCCCCCCCCCCACTTCTAGCCCCCACACCACTTCTAGCCCCCCCCGACCACTTTTAGCCCCCCCCCCACTTCTAGCCCCCCCCCCCACTTCTAGCCCCCCCACCACTTCTAGCCCCCCCCCCACTTCTAGCCCCCCCCCACTTCTAGCCCCTCCCACCACTTCTAGCCCCCCCCCCACTTCTAGCCCCTCCCACCACTTCTAGCCCCCCCCACCACTTCTAGCCCCCCCCCCACCACTTCTAGCCCCCCCACCACTTCTAGCCCCCCCCCCCACTTCTAGCCCCCACACCACTTCTAGCCCCCCCCCCCACACTTCTAGCCCCCCCACCACTTCTAGCCCCCCCCCCCCACTTCTAGCCCCCCCACCACTTCTAGCCCCCCCCCCACTTCTAGCCCCCCCCACCACTTCTAGCCCCCCCCCCACACCACTTCTAGCCCCCCACACCACTTCTAGCCCCCCCCACACCACTTCTAGCCCCCCCCCACCACTTCTAGCCCCCCCACCACTTCTAGCCCCCCCCACTTCTAGCCCCCCCCACCACTTCTAGCCCCCCACCACTTCTAGCCCCCCCCCCACACCACTTCTAGCCCCCCACACCACTTCTAGCCCCCCCCACACCACTTCTAGCCCCCCCCCACCACTTCTAGCCCCCCCACCACTTCTAGCCCCCCCCCCCACTTCTAGCCCCCCCCACCACTTCTAGCCCCCCACCACTTCTAGCCCCCCCCCCACTTCTAGCCCCCCCCACCACTTCTAGCCCCCCACACCACTTCTAGCCCCCCCCCCCCACTTCTAGCCCCCCCCCCACTTCTAGCCCCCCCCCCCCCACTTCTAGCCCCCCCCACTTCTAGCCCCCCCCACACCACTTCTAGCCCCCCCCACCACTTCTAGCCCCCCCCCACACCACTTCTAGCCCCCCCCACCACTTCTAGCCCCCCCCCCACACCACTTCTAGCCCCCCCCCCCACTTCTAGCCCCCCCCCCCCACTTCTAGCCCCCCCCCACTTCTAGCCCCCCCCACACCACTTCTAGCCCCCCCCACCACTTCTAGCCCCCCCCACCACTTCTAGCCCCCCCCCACTTCTAGCCCCCCCCACTTCTAGCCCCCCACACCACTTCTAGCCCCCCCCCACTTCTAGCCCCCCCCCACACCACTTCTAGCCCCCCCCCACCACTTCTAGCCCCCCCCACCACTTCTAGCCCCCCCCCCCCCCCCCACTTCTAGCCCCCCCCACCACTTCTAGCCCCCCCCCACACCACTTCTAGCCCCCCCCACCACTTCTAGCCCCCCCCCCACTTCTAGCCCCCCCTCCCACTTCTAGCCCCCCCCCCCACACCACTTCTAGCCCCCCCCACCACTTCTAGCCCCCCCCCACCACTTCTAGCCCCCCCCCCCCCACTTCTAGCCCCCCCCACCGCTCCCACCGGGTCGCGTCATTCGAGAGCGGAGTGACGTCACCCCGGGGTGGTAACAACGCTGTGACGTCATGGCGCCAACGGTTGAAGTGAGCGTCAAGGAAAACAGAGCACGTGTCCACGCGCGGTGCACAGAGGAGGATTCATATTCTTGGTTCTTTCGGTAAAGTCACGTAGAAGGAAAATAATAAAATAATAAGAATAGAACAAAAAATTCTCACGACGTTTCAATTGCAACACAAGTAATCATCGTCAAATTTTCCTGCTGTGGTTTTCACACCTGATGATTGCTTGTGTTGCAATCGAAACGTCGTGAGAATTTTGTTGATTTTTTATTATTTTATTTTGTCCCTTCTACGTGACTTTACCGAAAGAATCAAGAATATGAATCCCTGCAGTCACGAAAGCTTAAAATCGAAAAGGAGGCTTTCTCCACAACCATGCGGCTCTCCCGCCTGATGATGAAGCCAGTTTTAATTACTGGCGAAACGTCGTACTCGAATTGTAAATGTTGTTGAGTTGCCCTTCAACACACGGGTGTGCTGTACTAGTAACGAATTGGCATGCTCTGTTTACATAACAAACCTTACTAATTGACCGTGTCGGGTGGTGACGTGTTTAAGGGGCCATCCATAAATGACGTCACGCGATTTTGGACGATTTTGTCCCCCCCCCCCCTCGTCAGACGGCGTCACAAAAAGTCAGACCCCCCCCCCTAAAATATGAAAATAAAACATGCTTCAAATCGCTTTAAACTATTGTCATTGTAGTGCGTATTTAATGCGGTGCTGCACTCTGATGTTGTAGGAGTGTTGTTATAACAATAAGTGTTGTTATAACAATTCTATATATATTTAAAGTTGCACATTTTGATGTGACGTCACATTTCTCAAACCTCCCCCCCTCGTCACACATCGTCACAAATGTCTGACCCCCCCCCTAAGTGCGTGACGTCATTTGTGGACGGCCCCTAACGACATATTTAGGCGATTGAACCCCTCCCCCCCCCAAAAAAACCCCTGTATTATGGTCGATATACATTGTGGGTGAAATCGCTAATCGTAAATAAATATAGGGCCGCGAATAATCTGGGCCAGATGATACGAGTCCACACTTTGCCGTATCGCATTCTCCTGCGAGCCCGGTGATGTTGCAACTCGTCGACGCCCAGGGCGAGTTTCGCAGATCGAATTTGAAATAATTGAGAAAAATAGAACGAGGTAAAGCCTACGAATATTACAAGCGGATATTTCTTCAACTATTTTGTAACTACGATGCAGCTTTAAAAGGATGCTGTTCATTTTCATCAAAAACTAATTCAATGTTTTCGTAGGACGACCGCGTGGCGAACGCCATGTTGCTTTATTTTCGTTTAAGCATGAAAATGTGTTTGTTATTTTAGGCGTAATATGCCTCACTTACAACGAGTCAACGACTTGTCACCACTGCAAAGAAATTGCAACAAGCAGCCAACAAATTGTGGCAAAATTTTAAAAAGAATTTTAACAATTTTTTCTAAAATACATTTTGTCAAAATTACTGCATTGAAAAATGTTGCCATATTTCCCCAGTTTTCCTTATGTATTATCATTTCAGAAGTGGCAGGGACTAGGGCTATTTTAAGCTAAATTAGAAAAACATTAAGCGCGGTTCGTCCACTAAGAGCTTTGGGGCGCGTCCCCACCAAGCAGCTGGAGAGGAGAAATTATTTTTATCATCAAAAATACTTTTCTAGAATTTTGTTTAAAAATGAATCATTATTTCAACGTGAATTGCCTAATGAAGAACCCGCTGCAACGCTGCAGTCTGATTTTTGCCTCGGGCAGACTGTGAATGCATCCGAGTGAGAGAGATTTCCCTTCATTCGTTGCGATGAGCTTCGCATCGTAGCCACGCCGTGTGAGACCCCATTCAGGGTGGGTGGGGAAGACGCCCGTGGCTGTAATGACGTCACGACGCGAGGCTGCACCGTGCACATATAGCAGCTCACGGCTTACACCCTCTCGGCTTTTGGCAGTGTCAAAGGGGTTGTGTAGTGTGGACTTGAGGGCCATGGGGACAGCATTTGAGTGCTTTGTTGGGTTTTTTCAATGCCTACCGTTGGTAGATAAGGGGCCGTCCATAAATGACGTCACGCGATTTTTGACCCCCTTCGTCACACGGCGTCACAAAAAGTCAGACCCCCCCCCCTCAAATATGACGTCACAAAGCCCTGCCCCCCCCCCAAAAAAACCATGCTTCAAATCGCTTTAAACTATTGTCATTGTAGTATTTAATGTGGCGCTGCACTCTGATGTTGTAGGAGAAAACATTTAATTAAAAAGTCGATTTAATTAGGTAGAACGTGTTGTCTATATTTATTTAAAGTTGCGCATTTTGATGTGACGTCACATTTCTCACCACCCCCCCCCCCGTCACACATCGTCACAAATGTCTGACCCCCCCCCTAGGTGCGTGACGTCATTTATGGACGGCCCCTATATCACTTTCACGGGAAAGCCAATAACATGACGAGGTTTTTCATTAGTAGAACACCACATTGTCAGAGGTCACTCACAACAGCCCCATCTAGTGGAGATGTCACGAGCCACCGCTGGTCTATACTTAATAGAATTCAAGTATCATTGCATTTTTCCTTTCTTAGTAGTCTCTTATATTCATGTTTGGCCTAGCTGTTCAGGGATTGTTATTGGCTTCTTGCTTTGTGTATTTATTTAAAATCTAAGACTCATATAATCTCTAACACTGAAATTTAGCAATATTTTTATGAATTAAGTATGATTTATATACTTTAGGTGATCCCACCCTCCACAGTCTTCCAATATGTCAGATGGATATAAAAGAATGAGTCTGGACACGATAAGCGGAAGAAACGAGAAGTAAACGATGAAGCATTGAAATAGATCAATGGATCTATTCTGAGGTTCATGAACAAGGATGTGAAGAGTGATAGTGCAAAACTTTCAATGGAATCATAAACGATTAATGATAGTTGGATCATAATAGTGAACCGTGTGAAAATGTTGTTCTTGAAACAGAATCTCATTCGTCCATAGAGGGTAGATCAAGTGAAGAACAGGCGAATGCCCCTTTGGGACCAGATGATACGGTGGATAAAAAACATCACAAGAGACACCAAAGGTAACATCAGATGGTGACTATACTAGAAGGCCTGCCAGCGATCCTGCACTATGGAGATGAAAAAACGGCAAAATGCACATGCCAGATTGAATGATCGATTCAGTTTCCTTGTATCAATGTTCACAGATTAAATAGGTGTACGGGCCAATGCATTGGTTGCTGCATATCCAACAGATCTTGAAAAAGCATTCAATGATGAATTTCTGTTGTTCCTGCATTTGTATGCAGAGAAAAAAAAAACAGTGGCAGATGTGCTCAAAGCCCAAATATCCAACAAGCTGATCAGCAGCATTCGGAATGCTTACATTGCTTTAAGGATGTATCTTGCCATCTTGGGAACGAACAGTGAAGGAGAGCGTTCTTTTTACACGCTTTCTTTTAACTCACTCTGTCTGTTGTTGTTGTCGTATCCTCAAATCTTGTAACTCAATTTTAACCCACTTCCCAATGTGGTATCGACTGCAAACTTGGTATACTTATGTCATACTGATGACACTACTATATTCGATCAAAAAAATATTTTTTTAAACATTCATTTTTATATGTTAAGTTTCGGCTTGGGTCTAATTGTCCACGCTCAACTGACGTTGGCTGTAAATCACCACGGTACCTTACGTTATGGCAAGCTTCGGGGCCACTTCCTGGAGTCGTGGAGTTTTGCCTTTATGAGTACGATACATTTCATTAAAGCGTGTTTAAAAAAAGTTTTTTTTTAAATATTACTTATTTGAGATAAAGCTGATTTTAAAAAAACTGTCTCCGATCAACCATAGGACAACAACGCTTGTCTTCCCTCGCACTACTCTCTATTGAGAGTGTGCGAAAAATACCATTTGAAGATGTAATTGCAAATTTTCCAATGAAAAAAAATCTAGAAAAGTTCATTTCCAGTTTTAACTTTCTCGCACCTTATTAATTTTTTTTGGATATTGACATGACTCTGCGTCTTTGCATTTGCACTGTGCCTATCCTTACAATATAAATATATTTATTCAAGAAGATATCTTGGTTGCATTTTTTATCATACAACCAGAAAAACATGGTAAAAAAATGTGTTTGGCAGGCCCTTTAGTTTCCGTAGTCCCTAAGCACAGTGCCTACTGTGCCTATTGGATCATACGGCCCTGGTAACCACCACTGCCAAGCCATATCTGGACAACACCTAGAACACTTGTATTATAGAACGACATAAAAGCAAAAAGTATTCCAATACTTGGCCAACATTAAGATCAACTACGTTTAATGATACTGTAATACAAACGGCGATTTCTAAACACCAAGAGGCAAGTTTCAAATCAAGATTAGGCACAATCGTGATCGACAGATTCTCCCATCATGCATTGCTTGGCACGTGACATCATAATCATAGATCTTATATAAAATATTTAGTATTTTCAATCTCTCATGTTGGCTACATACAGTGCGAAAGAAGTTCAACGTACATTTTTAATGCTTCATTGCTGTGTAGTACTTTGTAATAATTTCTTTGGTTTGTCATTTTGGTGACCCTGGTGACAATTGCATCTCCAGGTCTCTATTCACCTGGTTAAACAAAATCGACTTGACTTGTAGCACCAGTGGTCAAAATGTAAACTGTACAAGTACCGGTATGAACCCTATTTGTCCTGCAGCCAATATTCAGGAAGAGACACACACCCTCAATCGCACCCTCACTGTCACGCACACACCCTCACGTTGACACCCTCACACTCGCTGACACACTGGCACACACACACACTCGCACTTACAAACCCTCACACACAAAATCATACTCACAGATATACCCTCACACTCACACCAACACTGTTACACATTCACACCCTCTCAGCCTGACACAGCGACACGCTCGCTCACACTCTCTCTCACACACACCGCCATCGCCCCCCATATGGAATAATTGCTGTATAGGAATGGGAAATGTTCCAAAAAGTGCCATTATAGTGTACCGCGTACGGGCAAATTTCCATCACGGCGTATCGCCATATCCCCACAACCTTAAACACAGGCACCATAATCCCACAATAAGTTTGCAGAAACAGATTATCGTGGCTCTTCTGCCGTACGACATGCACCGTGTAGTACCGCGGAAAACCCGACCGGTCGTTCACTGCTGATGATACACAAGCGGCACGTGAGCTCCGCGGGCACTCGGGTGGTCGTGGCGGAGAGGGTCGAAACCCAGGCGCGTGGCAATGGGGGCGACCTGAGGTCGCTGGTAAGACAGATTCCTCAGCTCCAGCGTGGCTTGCTTGATGCCCTGATACCGCAGGAGTTGCATGCTGGAAATTACAAACACACGGTGTGTATTAGTTCGTCCAGCATTGGTTCAAGCAAGGCTGACGACACACCAAATGTAGAAACCGTTCTGCAGTTTTTCTTGTTTTTAAATCTTTTATATTAAGTTCGCTTGCTTGCTTGCGTGCTTGCGTGCTTGCTTGCTTGCTTACGACCGTGCAAACCTTTCGGTCGTTTTTAAACCCACTTCCCGTGATCCAATCGAGCTGACATTTTGCACACAGACTCGTTGTGCGTGACAATTAATGTTCGTGAAAAAAAAATTCCAAAATTTTACACTGTTTAGGGAAAACAAATTAAATATTTAATTACCAATTGTTTAATACTGCAGACAATCATCTGACCCATAGGTGGCAGCCATCTCAAGCCAGAGGACGAGAGGACTCTAGCCGCCACGCATATAAAGGATTTAGAGTGAAAAACTTTGTTTTTACGGGTTATACTTATTAACCAGTACTGTTGAAACTAGGCACTCCCAATGGGATGTGTAAACAAAAACACACTTTTATATTTTTGTCATGTAGAGGGGCACAGCTGTTTGCCAAATAAGTCATTTTTAGGTAAATTCTCCAATTTTCAAATTGAACCTTGACGCCGGTACCTGGCCTGCTCTATTCAAATGACGTCGCTGGCTCTTTAAATATCCCCTCTGAAGCAAGACGGTGCGTATAATTTTGATGGCTGATAAAAAAAACCTGCAGTAATAACCAGGGCAGCCTCCCGGCTTGCAACCGCGGACCTCTGCGGCAAACACGCTACCGCTGGGCTCCGTCCTCACCCCCTTGTCCTTCCCCCCCCCCCACCTCCGTTTAGCACGGTTGGCTACGTACGGTGCAAAAGAAGTTCAACCTACGTACATATAAACGTAAGTTGTACATCTCTCAATCTCACTCAGCTTGAGCCTCCCGTATATCACGTGACTTCTGTGTGTCCACCCCCCCTCTGAACCCTCCCCGTCCCCTGTGCAAACAAACGTTGCTTGTCCGCGCAGATCACTTCTGCCCGCTCCTCATCTCTTCTGCCTCCCTTCCCTCCGCTCCCATCGTCATCGTCATCATCATCACCGCCACCGTCTCTTCCCCGCACACATGTTAGTCCGGTCATTCCTTCTCCCCTTCCTTCCCAGCACTCTTTCACCGACAGGATCTCAACTATAATAAACCATCTTCTTGGTTCTTTTGGTAAAGTCACGTAGAAGGGAAATAATGAAATAATAAAAATAAAACATAATAAAATAATTCTCACGACGTTTCTGCCACAACGCAGGCAGCCGTCCTCAGGTGAAGAACAGGTCTGTCGGAAAGACAGCGTCTGAATGACTGAATGACGCTGTCTTTCCGACAGACCTGTTCTTCACCTGAGGACGGCTGCTTGCGTTGTGGCCGAAACGTCGTGAGAATTATTTTATTATGTTTTATTTTTATTATTTTATTATTTCCCTTCTACGTGACTATACCGAAAGAACCAAGAAGATGAATCCCTGCAGTCACGAAAGCTTTAAATCGAAATTTATAATAAACCAATGTAATATCATTATTGCTAGTACGACTAAATAATAGGTGTTACAAACACACAACACTTACCGTGGAGTCTTTTTGTCTCGTTTGGATCTGAGTACAACACAAAAGTAAACATTTTTACGTTAATGACACTGTTTGTAGGTACTGTACAGATTATTTGGCCAATGCTGCTGCTGCTAAGTGCGTTGGCAGTGTGCACAAGCACAGCTAACAACAACAACACCTCAACACACTCGAGTGCTGGATCATCAAACCACCCTTGTCGCTGCTTCACTCTAAAATCCTATCCAGTGCAAACGAGGCAGGAGCTGAATGCATCAAACCCAGAGGTCCCAACCGTGCTGGCCACATTGGCTACACACAATGCATTGTGGTCACGGCCGCATCGACTAAATGCTAAACTCCCCGTAGGCACGCTTAGAAGTGATCTACACCGTCATTGATTTGTCTTCAAGACTACAGAGAATGCCAACGTTACAGTGATTTGCAACTAATGTACAACACCAATTGGGCTGAAATGTGCTTAGCTTTTCAGTATGCAGTTTCCTGATGAGCAAATAATAGGCTTCAGCCTTTTTGCAATAATACAGGAGGTGTCAAGATGTTCAGACACCAAATAAACACCTATTGCGAGGCATCAAGTCTGCATTAAGCACACAGGCTTGTGGTAAAACATATGTGCTTTGGTAATAATGTACGCATTGTATGTGAAACTGATTGGCCCACACCAGAGACAGCCTCGCCTCACCACCGGCGTTCGACCAAAGAATCCCAAAAGGTGAAGAGCACAAAGGCAATTCAAGTATCAGAGCGTTAATAACTCGGGGCTGAGCAGTTGCATCTACGCTAAAATCAGGGGTCCCATACATATCCGGCTTCCCTTCCAACCCAGCTTTAAATATACGCTGCCAAGCCTGGTGGTGTTTCATTCAGACGCTGTCTTTCCTACAGACCTGTTCTTCACCTGAGGACGGCCGCTTTCGTTGTTGGCCGAAACGTCGTGAGAATTGTATTTTATCATGTTTTATTTTTATTATTTTATTATTTCCCTTCTACGTGACTTTACCGAAAGAACCAAGAAGATGAATCCGGCTTCCCTTTCGCCTGCGCAAAGCAAACCGTTAACGGGTAGCGGAACCCGCTGGGGCCCACCTGCCCTCGCGGCGGCAGCACATGACGTGGGCGAGCACGAGCGAGGCGAGCAGCGCGGCGCCGCAGGGCACGCCGAGCGCCAGCGCGAAGTCGCGAGCGAGGTGGCGCGTGGCGGCGTCGGCGACGGCGTCCGGCGGGCTGAACTCTCCGAGCTCCTCGAGGCCCGTCCATCGCTCGGCCGGCACGGCCGCTCCTCCCCACCCCCTGGCCGCACTCGCCTCTGCCGGTACATCTAGCTGGGTCGGAGAGGGAGGAGAGAAAGAGGAGGCGTAGGGTAGCGTGCTCGTTGCGGAGGTCCGCCGGTCAACATCCAGCGTCCATCCTGGTGGTGTAAACCGCAGTGGCAATGCTACGCGCCGTCCGCTTCGCTCACTGTGGACGTTGGCGATGCAGTGACGCCGCCCGTAGGAGTAGGCCATCGTGTGCCGGCATCTTGGTCCACATTTGCAAGATTTGAACAATTACACCGCCAAGCGATTCAATTCGTAGTTACACAGCAATGGTCGCCCCCCCATCTACTGTGGGAACTCGACACAACGCTCCTGAAAAAGAGTTATGAGGCTCAGGCTTTCGTGGGAAAATAAACGCAATAATAACAATACCAGTTGCTTACATGAGGTCTCTCAAGATGTACAGTAAAACCTTGGATTGCGAGCATAATTCGTTCCGGAAACGTGTTTGTAATCCAAAGCACTCGTACATCAGTTGTGATCACGTGACGCTCGGCAGACAAAGCGTACACACGCACTACTCGTATTGCAAGACCTCGCTCGTTTATCAAATTAATATTTATTTAAAATTCTTGCTCGTCTTGCAAAACACTCGCAGACCAAGTTACTGTATTGCATGGGAGGTGCGCCGTAAATGATAAGTGATGACGAAGTTTATCATGATGGATGATGACGGTGACAGGTGAAGTGAAGCACCAGGATACCAGCTGTGAGCGGCACCAGTCCACCTCCATGCCCACGGCTCTCAAGCGCAGGTCCACGTCCAGCCGCGGCGTGTCCCCACGACGGCACGTGTCCCGGATCTCCTGGCGTCTCAATGCCACCAGCTGGGGAGGGAAGGACTGGGGACTCCCGGCTCGTACGTACAGCCTGCGCGCGGAGCACATTGTAAACTCTATTCATTGCAATATTTGATCCCGATCTCTTCGCCGTCATCATCGTCGTTGGATATTTTTACTGCGCCTCCGATGGGCTGCATTTCCGAGGCGCCCTGCTACAGTTTAGCCAAGGGGACCCCCCCAGCGGCAGCTGTCCCTGCGCGGCACAGGGTGGTAACGCGGCCCGGCGGTAGCGTGTTCGCTGTTTGATGCTGAGGTTCAAGGTTCAAATCCAGCAGCAAACGCCCTGATTATTACTATCGTACTAATACGACTATGTGCCATCTGCTTCACCCGCATTGGTCGTTAAAGATCCCCGGACGACATTCGCAAGAGCAGACCATTGCGTGCTGTCATCAAGGTCCAGCAGTTGTCCTGCTGTATCGGTTCCACCTGATGACGATCGCTTGTGTTGCGATCGAAACGTCGTGATTTTATTTTATGTTTTATACCTACGTGACTTTACCGAAAGAACCAAAGAGTATGGATCCCTGCAGTCACGAAAACTTCAAATCTAGAATGACTCTATTGGGACTATACACAGTAGCAATCATAGTCCCCTCCTGGTTCACCAATGCCCCAGGTCACTCCTGCAAATGACTCATCCTGCCCTCTCGCATTCTCACCTGAAACTTGAGCTCATCGTGGGAATAGAGCAATTCAGGCGCTCTATGTTTCACAAAGTCTGCAGTAGTTTCACAGTATGGGCCGTGCGGGTAAGTTACCAGAATTGCCGGCGCACGATGGCCGACTCTCTTTCGAATAACGTAACCCTTGGTCTACACCCATTTCAAACCTTTAAAACAGTCTGCATCAGCAGCAGGCCACGCTTTCCCACCTGATAACGGACGCTTGTGTTGCGCCCGAAACGTCGTGATTTATTTTATTTTATACCTACGTGACTTTACCGAAAGAACCAAAGAGTATAACGTAAGGAGATCTTTAACGTCTACTGCGGGTTAAGCAGACGGTTGACACACACCGCAGTATTAACCAGGGGCGGCCGCTGGGCTTGAACTGCGAACCTCTGCGACGAGCTGCAAACGAGCTTACCTACCGCTCGCCCGCGTCAGTGGCCCGCGCGAGTGAATAAATAACTAAATAAAAGCGGCCGCGATGGAACGCACCCTTCGGCGTGGGCGTGAGCGGAGGGCACGGGGACCCGGCCCCCTTTATCGGAGGGGGTGGCGGCGTCGAGAATGCGCAGGTCGACGGTCGGCCGCAGCCCCCACAGCCGGCGCAGCAGATTCACAAACTCCGTCCTTGAGCTGCCGTTCATGAACCGCTCCAGCTGCCAGTTGCGCAGGAAGAGCTCCACCTGGTATGGGAACGGAACTGCACGCGGACCCAGGTATCATCATAATTATAACAATTATAAATGACATTTTACAATATCAGAGACTCTCTCCCGTGTGCGACTGTGGTTATGAACTCCAAACCGTGGCTTAAAATATACGCTCCAAGCATGGTGGTGTTTCATTCAGACGCTGTCTCCCCGACAGACCTGGTCTTCACCTGAGAACGGCTGCTTGCGTTGTGGCCGAAACGTCGTGAGAATTATTTTATTATGTTTTATTTTATTATTTCCATTCTACATAACTTTACCAAAAGAACCAAGAACATGTAACTTCACTTTGTCCATAAAACCTGCACCTCCAAGAGTTTTATCTTCATTGGCCATGCGACGGAAGATTGGCAAATTTGGTATTGGTGTCACTCACGTGGGATAAATTGCCCTGTTTTCTTTTGGCACACCACGGGAAGTAGAGTAGAGTCAAGGTTATAATGTATGAGAAAAATTACCAGGAAAGGGAAGGGGGGTGACAGTGCCCGAGTGGGACAAAGAGGAGGAGGTCACGGCTCATGATGAGCAGCAGAAAGAAAGGAGCAGAAGGACTGGGCACAAAGGGGGGAGACAGAATGACCGGGCCGAGATGTTGGGAGATCAGCAGGTGGTGATGATGATAGGGGAAGGAAGAGAGGGATAAGAGACAAGAGAATGAAGGAGTGAGCACAGGTGAGCTGCGTGTAGGAGCAGCGTCTGTTTTCACACGAGGCGGCGGGCAGAGGGGAGTGGTCACACATAAGTCTCCTTGATTTGCGGGAGGCTAGAGCCGTATTCATATTCTTAGGTTTTTTCGGTAAAGTTACGTAGGTAAAAAATTAAAATTAATAAAAGTAAAATAAAATAAAAATCACGACGTTTCGATTGCAACACAAGCAATCATCATCAGGTATAAATGAAATAGCAACAAAAAATTGTTGCTATTTCATTTATACCTGATGATGATTGCTTGTGTTGCAATCGAAACGTTGTGATTTTTATTTTGTGATTTTTATTTTTATTTTATTTTACTTTTATTAATTTTAATTTTAATTTTTTACCTACGTGACTTTACCGAAAAAACCTAAGAATATGAATCCTTGCAGTCACGAAAGCTTCAAATCTAGGCTAGAGCTGATTTCGATTTGATGTACTGTATGTGTAACGTGAAGGCTCACCTGTAGAATTACGAACTTTAAATTCGATGGTGTGTCTGGCGGTATCATAAAGCCTCCTGTTGTACCCTATAACCTGTGAAGGCAAATAAAATATATAAAAACGTGGGGAGCGGTGGTGCAGCGGTGGGCGCATTGCACATACAACTCTAGCCAGATGGGTCAGATTCCCGGCCACAGATAACATCAGTGGGGAGCGATATCTGAACCGGCCACGCAATGACCGGCGAGGTGAAGTATGGTCAAAACACCACCATGGTCAACACAGTATGAGGTCACCTTAATGCAGCATAGATCACAAATATGCACGAAATGAACTCTTTCATAAGCAGGTGAGAGCCCTTAGACGTAATGTCACTTTATCAAGGTCGTCCAAGATTGAGTACAGTGCTGTACAATGCTAAATACAAGGTAAGGGAGCTGCTCTGCAATTGCTTGCTCACGCCACTGCTGACGGAATGGGCCTACCTTGCAAAAGAGGCAATATATTGGGGGTCTTAAACTGGCCTAGGTTTCATCTCGTTAAATCCTGTACACCACATGACAATTCAATTTGTTTGGCCATGTTGGGTGGCGGAGGGTTCTTAACGACACAAACGAAGCCGGATAATTTACGAACCTGGGCGGGGAGAGGAGGGGGGGGGGTTCCTTACCCCCAAAAAAATAATCTCTATAATAATAACTGAATCATAGCGCCCGTCATCACGACGTTACCTCCAGCACGGCTGTGCCAGCGTGGGCCGGGTTGAGGGGTCCGTAGAGGACCGCGTCACTCTGCTGGGTTCTCTGCAGGTAGCGTAGCCACTGCGGTCTGTCGGGCGACCCGGCCGCGCTCACGCGAAACGTCACTGGGTCATCTGCACACACGGCGCAAGCACGCGGAGTGGTTTGCTAAAGTCCAGGAGGCACGCGGTACGGGAAATTATCTTAAAAGGGTTCATCGTAAAATCCGGCAGGTCACGATTGTGGTACGATGCCAAATGTCGGAAGGGACAACAGATGGTAAGTGAAGGTAAAATATGGGCCTCGGAGTTGCATCATAACTTTCTGAAATAACATCGGCCACGCCACGCGCATCGCGCCATATTTTGTCCTAAACCACCTCGGTAAACATGCAGCGTTGGCATGTGGTTGGACCAACGTTGGCCTGACGTTCCGTGTTTACTCGCCATGTGGCGTGGGATGGTCCATCATGTGGCCAGCCCTTGAGTCGAGGAAGGACCGCGGACGGGAAATGGAAAGAAAAAGGAGACTCACCGCTTCTGGAATCGGGAATGGATGTCAGGTAGTCGGCTCTTTTCAGCGTGTAGTAAAACAGATTGTTGGCTTGAATGTTGTGCAGCACCTCCGTGCTCGACACACACGTAATCAGCCAACCTACGAAGGGAAGATCGCATGAGTTAGGAGTGACCGTGAACACCACCGATAACATGTTTTTGCTTGATTGGTCTGAAAAGCGAAGAGGCCGATGGGCCAAAAAACCACTGCATTCATATCCACATCAGACGTTGTGCCCGTGGCGCCACACCACGGGGAGGAGAATTTAGTCGGTTGCGCAAAAGGGCAGTAGCCAGGGGAAGGGGGCAAGATGGAAGGGAAAGTCCCTAAGACAGACAAAGAGGTCTGGGCACGGCTCAAGATGAACAGCAGGAAGAAAGGAGCGACAGGCAGGAATGGGACAAGGGGGAGAAATAATAACTGGGCCAAGATGTCGGGGGTTGGGAGGCTGGTGATGATGAGAGGGTGGTGATGATGAGAGGGTGGTGATGAAGAGGGTGGTGATGATGAAGAGGGTGGTGATGATGAGAGGGTGGTGATGATGAGAGAGTGGTGATGATGAGAGGGTGGTGATGATGAGAGGGTCGTGATGATGAGAGGGTGGTGATGATGAGAGGGTGGTGATGATGAAGAAGGTCGTGATGATGAAGAGGGTGGTGATGATGAGAGGGTGGTGATGATGAAGAGGGTGGTGATGATGAGAGGGTGGTGATGATGAGAGGGTGATGATGGATGAGAGGGTGGTGATGATGAAGAGGGTGGTGATGATGAGAGGGTGTTGATGATGAGAGGGTGGTGATGATGAGAGGGTGGTGATGATGAGAGGGTGGTGATGATGAAGAGGGTGGTGATGATGAAGAGGGTGATGATGATGAGAGGGTGGTGATGATGAGAGAGTGGTGATGATGAGAGGGTGGTGATGATGAAGAGGGTGATGATGATGAGAGGGTGGTGATGATGAGAGGGTGGTGATGATGAAGAGGGTCGTGATGATGAAGAGGGTGATGATGATGAGAGGGTGGTGATGATGAAGAGGGTGGTGATGATGAGAGGGTGGTGATGATGAGAGGGTGATGATGGATGAGAGGGTGGTGATGATGAGAGGGTGGTGATGATGAGAGGGTGGTGATGATGAAGAGGGTGATGATTGATGAGAGGGTGGTGATGATGGTGGTGATGATGAGAGGGTGGTGATGATGAGAGGGTGGTGATGATGAAGAGGGTGGTGATGATGAAGAGGGTGATGATGATGAGAGGGTGGTGATGATGAGAGGGTGATGATGAAGAGGGTGGTGATGATGAAGAGGGTGATGATGATGAGAGGGTGGTGATGATGAGAGGGTGGTGATGATGAGAGGGTGGTGATGATGAAGAGGGTGGTGATGAGAGGGTGGTGATGATGAGAGGGTGGTGATGATGAGAGGGTGGTGATGATGAAGAGGGTGATGATGATGAGAGGGTGGTGATGATGAGGGTGGTGATGATGAGAGGGTGGTGATGATGAGAGGGTGGTGATGGATTAGAGGGTGGTGATGATGAAGAGGGTGATGATGAGAGGGTGGTGATGATGAAGAGGGTGATGATGATGAAGAGGGTGGTGATGATGAAGAGGGTGGTGATGATGAAGAGGGTGGTGATGATGAAGAGGGTGGTGATGATGAAGAGGGTGGTGATGGATGACAGGGGAGGGGAGGAGCGGTAGTGGTGGCCACATCACAGACCACGTGATTTACGCGAGACTTAACGTAGATTTAGAGATGCGGAGACACAGAACGGAGCTAGACTTAGGCAATGCTGCGTAAGTTCGTATCCATAGTGTTTCTACAAGGCAAGTGAGTGCAGTGTTGGTTTTGATTTGCTTTGTATATTGGGACCCAGAGTGTTGACACGGGGGGTGCAGTTGCCACGGAGAGCCGGGCACGTCAAAGGATCGTTCTGCAAGAGTCGTGGTCCGATTGCCTCGCTAGAATTACTCAATTGGGATTGCACAGCGGCAGCAGCGATCACCTCAAGGCACTTGTTATTATTATAATACCCTTTTATTTAACTCACTCTGTCTGTTGTTGTTGTACTTGTATCCTCAAATCTTGTAACTCAATTTTAACCCACTTCCAAATGTGGTATCGACTGCAAACTTGGTATACTTATGTCATACTGATGACAAAACTATATTCTATCATAAATAATAATAATAATAAAAATTTAGCAATATTTTTTACATGTTATATTTCGGCTTGTGTCTAATTGTCCACGCTCAACGGACGTTGGCTGTAATTGGCCACGGTCCCTGACGTCATGGCAAGCCTCGGGGCCACTTCTTGGAGTCGTGGAGTTCTTCCATGACTAGTACGGTACTTTTAATTAAAGCGTGTTTTTAGAAAAGTTTTTTTTAAATATTACTTATTTTTCAGGAGGTTCCTGCCAAGTGTTCGCCGGAGTGATGCGATGTTGCTGCTGTTGCTGTTTGTAATCCCAACAGAGTGATTTGCAGGTTTTATTTAAGCATTGGAACGTCATAAATGACGTCACGCACCTGGGGGGGGGGGGTCAGACATTTGTGACGATGTGTGACGAGAGGGGGGGGGTGAGAAATGTGACGTCACATCAAAATGCGCATCTTTAAATAAATATAGACAACACGTTCTACTTAATTAAATAGACTTTTTAATAAATGCTTTCTCCTACAACATCAGAGCGCAGCGCCACATTAAATACGCACTACAATGACAATAGTTTAAAGCGATTTGAAGCGAGGTTTTATTTGGGGGGGGGGGGCAGAGCTTTGTGACGTCATATTTGAGGGGGGGGGTCTGACTTTTTGTGACGCCGTGTGACGAGGGGGGGGGGTCAAAAATCGTCCAAAATCGCGTGACGTCATATATGGACGGCCCCAAAAGCACCCGGCGGGAGAGCGTTGGTGTTTTTTTTACAGCTTCTGCTCGTTTAAGGCCGAGTTGACCCAGGAGAGGCCCAGAACATGTTAATTAATTGACCACTGATATTGGTCGTGGCCTGGAATCGAACCGATCCTGCTGTGGGGTCGTGGTAACCCGCGCCCGGCCGCCTTTGTCTCCCCAGTGCCGAAGTTCACACACGGTCAACGGGTACAGTAGTTATTTACGACTGAGGCGACCTAGGGGTGGTTCGTCCACTACGTAGGTGCGCACACCCGCTCTGCAGAACAGATCGTACAAACTCCGCAGAGACGGAGAGACCAAGCCTCAACAGCGGCCACGTCGCCTCTAACACAAAGCAGCAGCAGCAGCATCTCCCCTCACCCTGCACCCTCTAAACTTAAGTGTGGACAACGATAGAGAGAGAGGGGGGGGCAGCCTCAACCCAGCCCAGCCCGTGGTGGACTCACTCGTGCAGAGGAGCGCGACTCGCATCTTCACGGACTCGGCAGCGTCGAACGTCGATCAGCGATAAAACTAAAAAAAATTACTTCTAAACGCGAAACGGATTCAACTTTTCCCTCAAATCCGTTAATTTTTTGTAAAAAAAAAAATGTTTTTACGTCGCTTGCCCCGCCCGCCGCCTCCAGCGTCGACTCGAAAGCCCGAGACGGATCGCGCGAATCTGACGCGGAATTTGGCGCCAAAATAGTTTAGTTTTGTTTAAAACTAGTTTTGTTTAAAACTAAACAATTTACGGTTAAACGTAACGCTTGCGACGTAGCGGAGATGAAACAACAACAAACGAAAGAGGCAATAGCTGAGTAATGCTAATCGATTCTTGATTTAATAAAAGATGGAGAGGAGTCGTTGAATCGTGGAAAGCGCCATTCATAAACATTCCTTACGGGGCGCGCCCACAGTCAAGAGACCATCAATCACCGGCCATGGTCAATCCACTGCTGAAAGAAGGCCTTCTCAAGACGTCACCAAGCCTCATCATGATCGTCAGCCATGGTCCATCCATTGCTGAATGAAGACCTCAAGCTCTCACCAATTATCATCATCATCATCAGCCATGGTCAATACACTGCTGGATAAAGACCTCCTCAAGCTCTCACCAACTCTCATCATCGTCAGCCATGGCCAATCCATTGCTGGATTAAGACCTCAAGCTTTCACCAACTCTCATCATCATCGTCAGCCATGGCCAATCCGCTGCTGGATAAAGACCTCCTCAAGCTCTCTCCAACGCCCATCATCATCGTCAGCCATGGTCAATCCACTGCTGAATGAAAACCTCCTCAAGCTTTCACCAACTCTCATCATCACCATCGTCAGCCATGGTCAATCCACTGCTGAATGAAAACCTCCTCAAGCTTTCACCAACTCTCATCATCATCATCGTCAGCCATGGTCAATCCATTGCTGGATGAAGACCTCCACAAAGACGACCCTGCGATACTCTACATGAGTAGTTGTCCTCCTCTCTCTCTGCGTGTGGTGTGCGTCGCACACACTCAGTCGGAGACGAGGTATTTGCAGGAGGCTCCGTCTTCCTCTTCGTCTTGATTATCCTGTCACACCAACTCCGGCCTCCTCCCTCTCGACCACGCTGCCGTACAGCCCGGCCTAGACACAACCCTGACCGCGTTGCAACGACGGGGTCGACCGAGACAGCCAACCACTGTCCGCCCGCGCAATTGTCGGGCGAAGACAACAGCGACGACGAGACGAGTCCATCATCATTAGGCCTCCTTTGCCAGTACCAAAATATAATAATAGGGGTTTTTCCCCTTTTTTCTGGCAACAAAACTGAAACTTTTTTTTACGTGGAATCATGTGTGCATTAACTACAATACTTGTGATCAAAATGCAAACAAAAAACACTCTCTGATAATATATGCATTGTCCTTGAAACTGATTGGTCCACACCAGAGACGGCTTTCTTTTGAGCCTCGTCTCAATTGGTGCTAGACCAGAGGACGCCAAAAGGCGTACAGCTCAAAGACAATGCCACTGTCAAAGTAATGAGGGCTTGGGGTGAGCATTTACATCATTAGACCTCCTTTGCCAGTACCAAAATATAATAATAGGGTTTTTCCCCTTTTTTCTGGCAACAAAACTGAAACCTTTTTTTTACAAGGATTCATGTGTACATTAACCACAATACTTGTGGTCAAAATGCAAACAAAAAACACACTCCCAGAACCGGCACCCCGGAGTTCTCGCTCTCCATTGCTTTTATTCCCCTCGGCGCGACCTGGCTTTGCCCTGGCCCAGCCTCCTTTCTCGAACCCACCAGAGGGTTCCAGGGGCCTCCCAGTGAGGTCTTCCGTGACCCTTGTCCCAGTTCCTCCACCCTGCCGACACACACCGTGTATATGCTCGACGGCGTGTGCACTAACTATCCACCGCAGTTGCGGCTGCTAGACAGCAGTCGGCGCTGTGTCACTACACATGTAGCACAACAGCTACCCTTCGCCACTTAAAGTGGCTGGGAGACGGCAACCACGATGTTTGTGCCAGGCTAGGTGCACTTTGTGGCTAACTCGTCGTGTGTGGAAGGCTCTCTGGGCAGGTTACGTGAACGACCCAGGTGTTACGTGGGTTTATACTAAGGAAGCCATGTGCGCCATCTGTTTAACACGTAGGTTTCCACATACCTGTCAACCCCTTATCAATGCATACCTTATTGGTCACCCTGTGCCCTTATAAATCTCAACGTTCATGCTACAAAGACCCATCACAAGGGAGAAACACAAAATAGACATTCACCACGACTACACTCACCACTACTCACCACTAGTACACTCACCACTGCATACCAGTCAACCCCTTATCAGTGCATACCTTATTACAGACCAATTCAGACCTTATTGGTCACCCCATGGCCCTTATAAATCTCAACGTTGATCCTGCACAGTCCCATCATAAGGGAGAAACACAAACAAATACGCATTTTTGTTGCCCGTATTGTAACGGCTGTACGCTGTATGGAGCATAAAACTCACTTTTCCTGTGTAGTGACATCTCAGTGACATCTCAAATGTCACTGTGTGGTGCCGGCCCGAGAGAGGCACGGCGTGCGATGTATTCACATCGCGGACACCCCGTAGGTGGGTGTAGTACCAGCCCTAGAGGGGGCTCGGTGAGCACTGGGATAGCGCAGTGGCACCACGCGTGGCGTGCAGTGCCGACTCCTACAGGAGGGAGTGTGAGAGTGTCAGCCATGGGATGAGGTTACCCCAGGCCATGGCACTCTGGTTGACCCTGGAAGGCACGTGACAAGCAAGATCTACACAGGGGCCCCAAGCAGGGGCTAGGGGGTGGTCACGTGTCAGGGTGAGATCCTACGGGAAGGGTCGAGAAATGACAAGAGGTTTCTCGAAGGTGGTCGTGGCCAAGGGCAGGGCCAGCCACGACCCGGGACCATATAAACCGGGTCCCCACAGGGACCAGGGGGCTCTGCGTTGCTGTTGTCATCTGAACATCTGCCATCTACGATCTACGTCTAAGAGAAGTCGTCACCAACACGTGGACGAGGACCCAAGCCAGGGTCCTGTCCGTTGTAGCTACTCCCAGGAACTAGCGTAGTCAGCCCGGTGGTCCACCACCATAGGTTATCTGATAAAGGGGCAGTAACCCCTTTGTGTTAATGAGTTGGTGTAAATAAATACGTGTTGCCTCCAAGAAGTACGTTTGCGACTCAGTTGAATCCACTACACCTGTACAAGAATACGGGGTAAACCATCTGGCTTGACAGTTACGACTTTTGTGACCAATATCCACAGAGTTTTTTTTGGGTTAGATCGCGTAAATATAAATGTATTGTTAAACCCGCCACCACCCGACACAGCCATTTGGTAAATGTGTGTCACGTAAGCAAAACGTGCCAATTCCTTACCATTACAGCACACCGGTGCGTTGGAGAGTAAACCCACAACTAGCATCAACCAGCATTATCAGGCGGACAGCCAGAAGTGTGGATAAATCCTCCTCCTGCTTCGGTCTTAAATAGATGGGGGATAAATGTGATGTCTTAAATAGAGGGATAATGTGGTGTATTAATAGAGGGATACATGTGATGTCTTAAATAGAAGTATAATGATGACTTGACACACTTTCTTGAGATTTTTTTTTATTGAAGACACGTTCAATTGCACAGGCGGAGACCCAAACTTCAGCAGCCCCGAGTCTCCCGTGCATCTCCCTTATATACGGTCCGAGGCCACGACCCCATTCTCGAACCTTCTCACTGGTCTTAGACACTCGGTCGACCAGTAGATTTTATTGTCCTCTTCCGTCACCTGGCCACGCTCCTTTTCTCGATCATTCCCATAGCCACCAGTCATTACCTCCTGTGGCCACTAGTCTATTCGTACTACAGGCTGACTCCCCTGTCATTACCTCCCGTGGCCACTAGTCTATTCGTACTGTAGGCTGACTCCCCTGTCATTACCTCCCATGGCCACCAGTCCATTCGCACTGCAGGCTGACTCCCCCTGTCATTACCTCCCGTGGCCACTACTCCATTCGCACTGCAGGCTGACTCCCCTGTCATTGGCCACTAGTCCATTCGCACTGCAGGCTGACTCCCCTGTCATTACCTCCCGTGGCCACTAGTCCGTTCACACTGCAGGCTGACTCCCTTGTCATTACCTCCCGTGGCCACTAGTCCATTCGCACTGCAGGCCTACTCCCCTGTCATTACCTCCCGTGGCCACTAGTCCATTCGCACTGCAGGCTGACTCCCCTGTCATTACCTCCCGTGGCCACTAGTCCATTCGCACTGCAGGCTGACTCCCCTGTTATTACCTCCCGTGGCGACTAGTCTATTCACACTGCAGGCTGACTCCCCTGTTATTACCTCCCATGGCCACTAGTCCATTCGCACTGCAGGCCTACTCCCCTGTCATTACCTCCCGTGGCCACTAGTCCATTCGCACTGCAGGCCTACTCCCCTGTCATTACCTCCCGTGGCCACTAGTCCATTCGCACTGCAGGCTGACTCCCCCGTCATTACCTCCCGTGGCCACTAGTCCATTCGCACTGCAGGCTGACTCCCCTGTTATTACCTCCCGTGGCGACTAGTCTATTCACACTGCAGGCTGACTCCCCTGTCATTACCTCCCATGGCCACCAGTCCATTCGCACTGCAGGCTGACTCCCCCTGTCATTACCTCCCGTGGCCACTACTCCATTCGCACTGCAGGCTGACTCCCCTGTCAATGGCCACTAGTCCATTCGCACTGCAGGCTGACTCCCCTGTCATTACCTCCCGTGGCCACTAGTCCGTTCACACTGCAGGCTGACTCCCTTGTCATTACCTCCCGTGGCCACTAGTCCATTCACACTGCAGGCCGACTCCCCTGTCATTACCTCCCGTGGCCACTAGTCCATTCGCGCTGCAGGCTGACTCCCCCGTCATTACCTCCCGTGGCCACTAGTCCATTCGCACTGCAGGCTGACTCCCCTGTTATTACCTCCCATGGCCACTAGTCTATTCACACTGCAGGCTGACTCCCCTGTCATTACCTCCCGTGGCCACTAGTCTGTTCGCACTGCAGGCTGACTCCCCTGTCATTACCTCCCGTGGGCACTAGTCCGTTCGCACTGCAGGCTGACTCCCCTGTCATTACAGAAGGATAAATATGACGTCTTATAGAGGGATAAATGTGATGTCTTCACCTGCGAGCCAACAAGGTGCGAAGGCCAGGGGGGGGGGGGGGCGGTACGTATATAAATTACAATGGATAGCCATTACCAGTTGGCTTATTCGTATTTATATGAATAATATTGACATTGATATTTACACCATCTCACCACCTGTTCCAGTACCGTATAACAACAACTGCGATTATAAGAATCCCATCTCCTCGGCGGGACACCCCCTTCGGCGCGTTCCATCCCTGCCGTGTTCACTCTCGACCATACACGTTTATCTACTTTGCGTTTTTTTAAAGTTGCAACGTTCTGACCCGCGCTCTTACTCGGACGCCTGTTAATAAACTAGAGAAAAAAATGAAATTCAAATTAATAAAATAAAATAATAAAAATCACGACGCTTCGGAGGCAACACAAGTCTCCGTCATCAGGTGGGACCGTCACAGCCAGATTTGCTGTATCAAGTGAGGCAGGGATTCCAAGATGCAAGTTCTTAAATACAAGTTAAAGGGGAAGAGAGGGGGGGGGGGAGCTTATCAGAATGTGGTCGCCAATGAATGGAACGTATTGGGAGGGGGGGGGCGGGGCTAAAAGAGAGCACGAGGTGTAAGTAGACATAGACGTGGACGTGTTTGTGCGCAAGCCCCTGTTGGTGCGCATGATAACGTATTGGAAGGGGTGGGGGCTAAAAGAGAGCATGAGGTGTACGCAGAGGTGTGGACTCGAGTCATGTGACTTGGACTCGAGTCAGACTCGAGTCATGAATTTGATGACTTGCGACTCGACTTGGACTTGCATAACAATGACTTTGTCCCACCTCTGGGTGTACGTGTACGTGGACCTGTTTGTGCACAAGCACCTGTTGGTGCGCATGATAGAAGAGAACGAAAATGCCCATGTTGTTTTTACCAGTTGACAATCAAATACGAAAAAGGAAAGTACTGTTAAACACTGGGGATGTTAACACTCGGTAAAGTAAAATAGTGCCTGTCAGATAAGATGGTCCAAAAATGTGTAGTTAAATCTTTTTTGCATGGTTAATAACATCTTTCCAATGATTGCTAAGTTTGTACCCATCATCACGGTTGAAATTATGTCTGTGTTTGTATATCTGAATGGCTTCGTGTACAAACCTTTGATGGTAGCCAGAGGGTTTGCAGAGCACCTGGTCTCGGAAAAAACAATATCATGAGAGCCCACCGCGTTGTAGCAATGATCGGCAACGGCGGAAGACTCAATTTTGCCGTGTTTCAAATTAATTTCATTTTTTTACCTACGTGACTTTACCGACAAAACTTAGAGTATGAATCTTTGCAGTCACGAAAGCTTCAAATCTAGAATAAACTAGAGCTTCACAGCTCATCGGATTTCTTCTTGTCGTCACGTGCCCTTGCCTCCAAACCCACGTGACTGTCCACCCCCAACCCCTCCTACACTTCTCACCCCTCCTCCTCCACTGCCCCCTTCTCCCCCCCCTCCTCCACTACCCCTCCCCTCTCCCACTACCCCCTCCCCTCTCCCACTACCCCCTCCCCTCTCCCACGACCCCCTCCCCTCTCCCACTACCCCCTCCCCTCTCCCACTACCCCCCTCCCCTCTCCCACTACCCCCTCCCCTCTCCCACTACCCCCCTCCCCTCTCCCACTACCCCCTCTCCCCCTCCCTCCTCTCCCCCCCCTCCCTCCTCTCCCCCACTGCCCCCTCCCCTCCCCCACTGCCCCCTCCTCCGCTCGTGACCGGAAGAGCTCGGTCCGTTTCCGGGGTCACGGCGTGTGCAGCGCGCACTGTACAGCGGGGCCCCGCGTGGACATCGGCGCTGCGAACAGTGCGCCTCTCCCAGGTGCTATCGGCTCGCCCGCGCTCCTCTCTCCCGGCCGGCTCCGCGGGATTATCGCGGACACTCTTATTGAGCCCGGCATACATCTACGGCGGTCTCGTTCTGTCGAGAAAGTCTTACGGCGGCGGCGGCGAGTGAGGGGTCGGAGGTGGACTTGGTGAGAATCTGTACATTGGAATTCATTGATCGCGGCCGGACTCAACGGAGCGTCTCGAGACGCGTTCAACTATCGACGCGCATTGCTCGATCGCGTGCTCCCCCCTCATCACCCACCACCCCACGCCATCATCGGCCTCCGACCTGCTGCATCGTCGAGTTTCTCCACAGCGCCCGTCGAGATCTCTACCTCGCCACCGACTCGGCCGCGTGGCCCCCGTCGATCCGAGTTCCCGACACCACCGTCGGCTCGGGTAAGAGCACCGAACGAGCTTGCCTCTGGCTGGGGGGGAGGGGGGTGTGGTGTTTTGTTTCCTGGGTCGGGAGAGCGAGTGGAAGAGAGACGTCGTCGATAAGCGTGGACCGAAGCCACGCAGCAACCGCCGGCAGCAGCAGCAGGCCCCGGCAGCAGTAGCAGCAGCAGGCCCCGGCAGCAGTAGCCGCAGCAGCAGCCACAGCAGTCACAGCAGCAGGCCCCGGCAACAGTAGCAGCAGCAGCAGCAGCAGCCACAGCAGCAGTAGCAGGCCCCGGCAGCAGCAGCAGGCCCCGGCAACAGTAGCCGCAGCAGCAGCCACAACAGCAGCAGCGGCAGCAGCCACAGCAGCAGCAGCAGGGCCCGGCAGCAGCAGCAGCAGCAGGCCCGGCAGCAGAGTGAGCCGCGCGACTGTGATGTTTATTGCCCTGTCCGCCGTGGTTGTTACCGCGCCGGGGCCGAGCGTTTTGTTGCAGAGGTTCGCGGTTCGAAGCGGCGGCCGCCACGGTTAATTAATTATGCGAGTGTGGTGGCAATGCAAACTGCCGTGCTATCACCGCCCCACACTACCCCCCAGCCACCCCCCGAAACCGCACACGAACATTTTCACACTTACAGTGGAGTAATGTACGCTTTTTTTCTTCAGGTTTGTGTCGTAGTGTGTGTTTAGCGCGACGACTTGAGGAGCTGCTGTGTTCACCGCCATGGGAGTTAAAAACAGACCAAGATGCTTCTTCGACATTGCCATAAACAACATTCCAGGTAATGTAACAACGCGTGCGTCGGCACGTTTCACTTACTCGTGAGATATACAACACCGCTTCTATTCGAACAGAATAAGCACCGAGCGTCCTTCTTAGTCTTTATATGGCGTTCTGTGGGGGTTGCTTCGGTGATCAGACGTCTGCATCAGCGTCCGTCTCCTGTAGTTTGACGTCTCATCTCTAAATCCCTATCTCGCTATCTACATCAGCTCAAGCTTCCTGTAAACCACGTGACTTCCGAGAGGCCACGTACACTCTGAACCCTTCCCATCTCCCCGCCCCCACCCCCTGTGCAAACAGACTCCGCTCCTCCTTGCAGCACCATCGAGACCCGTATGATGTTAGCATCTTCCTCACCTGACCCATTTGCTCTTTTCTTCCATTCTCTTTCCTTAATTTGCCTCTAATTTCCCGTTCCTGTTTCTTCAACCCGTGCATTATCTCCGTGACCCTACTCCCCCTTCCCGTGGTGTAGCGGTCACGTGTACACCAGTCTATAGTCCCGCTGCCACGTGAATGGACGGGTGTTAAGTTACTGTGAAATTCTCTCCTCCCCGTGCGCAGCTAGCAGGATCGTCATGGAGCTGTTTTCCGACGTTTGCCCAAAAACTTGCGAAAACTTCCGCTGCCTTTGCACAGGTGAGCCGGAAGAGACGATCAGCGAGACCCGTCAACCTCCTCGTGCGTGCACATACAGATGTTACACACGAAATGTGCGCGTGTTATAAATTGTTACATATTTTAAAAAATAATTTAAACCCACTGCGGGATGAGGGCCTCTCCCGTGTCGCGCGAGCCGTGGTGGGGTGACGTTTGATCGCGCGTCGCCATGTTGGGATGTTTAATATCCGCGTGTTAGATGCACAAACGTCGCAGTGGCTGGGGTCGCTGGGAGCGTTGACCCCGCATAGAGACCCATAGATTCACATAGACTAAGTTGTGATTAAACCGGGTTCTCAAGTCTTCTAGTGAGCTGATGGTCCCAGCCCGGTCACCAGCGACTCTCAGAGACCCAGAGATTTGCAGTGAGACCCATCTACTCGCGTAGGCTGAGTTTAAAATATACCGGCTTGGCAAGTGCAGTGAGTTGATGGTCTCAGTCCAGTCACCAGTGAATGCACAACAACAACAACAAAACCCTAATCAACAAGCCATACTGGTTGGTGGGTGAAGGCGTAGAAGTACAGTACAGCAATTCTTTTTTTTGTAACCCTATAGCCTTAAGAAACCTGCTGTGCAAGGTCTATGCCCATTGTCGCACATAGCCAACATCGGTGACAAATATATGCACCGGTCCTGGGATTCGCCTAGGGAGACTCAGCCTTAAATGGGTACATGATATGGTGTGTATAAAACATCAGTATGGGGAGAAAAAAGTGACCGGGCGTCCCCCTCGCGTGCCATGCCCACCCAAATAGGTGCTCGCTAACAGCACTTGCCCTAACAGTCTGCTAAAGGCCATACGGTGGGGGGGGGGGGGGGGATCTTTGTCTATCTTGCAGGAGAAAGAGGTGTCGGCAAAACAACACTGAAACCTCTGCATTACAAGGGAACTCCGTTTCATCGCATAGTCAAGGAATTCATGATCCAGGGCGGTGACTTCAGCGAAGGTAAGGACCTCCCAATGCCTTTGGCACAAGACGAAAGCTGTGAAGTGGAGTTTGTAGTTTTGCAGGATTCTAATCGATGTTTTTGCGTGTGTGTGTTTAGGAAATGGCAAGGGTGGGGAGTCGATCTACGGAGGATTTTTCAACGGTGAGCTTCGTTTAAAAATTGACGGTTGCCTTCTTTGTTGAAATTCAGTGCGCACGACGGTTTATTTATGAGCCTCTCCTCACTCGTCGAGGGCCGGTGACTCGGCCCCCGCTTGACCACAGTCAAGTTGGCGAGTGAACCGGTAACTTTTAAGAGGCAATCAAAACTGACGTCGAGCCTCTGCTTGCGCTTCTGTCACTTGGCACTTCAACATAAATAAGCAGACAATACGTCTCACTTCACATATCTCCCTCCAGATACAAAAACTTTTTCTTACACAAGCCATCAGCCGCACGCCACGGCCTTCTGAAAGTGCATCATGTCCAGCAGCATTGATTCATGACAAGACAAACTCGGCACCGCGTTCGACATTCGGTATCTCATCAGTCGAGTTGTCGGCCTTGCTCCAATCAATATCGGTGAACTGCCGGTGTAAGGGTGTTTGCGTTTCGCATTCTACGCATTTCTGCTTCTCCTGTGCGTGTTTGTTCTTTGTCATCCGGGCCACCACTCGGCCCCACCCATCACTCTGGATCATCCAGAGTTCGATTGTTCGATTAAAAAAACTGCGATTGTTGTTTTAAAATAACGAGCGGCATTGTTTTGCGCGCAATGTGGCCGTCGGCAGACGAGAGCTTTGCGGTGAAGCACGATGAAGACTTCCTCCTGTCGATGGCGAACCGCGGGAAAGACACCAACGGATCGCAGTTCTTCATGTGAGTTCTTCTCGCGGCCCATGGTCACCGACGTGCACAAAGACGTAGGTCCATAATAACGTTTTTTTTTTGTCGGGTTAGATCGCGTAAATACAAATTTGTTGTTAAACCTGCCACCACTTGTGAATGTGGGTTTACTCTCGAACACTCCGGTGTGCTGAACTTGTAACTAATTGGCACGGTTTGTTTACGGGACAAACCTTATTAATTGGCTGTATTAGATGGTGGTGGGTTTAACGATACATTTGTATTTATGCCGTCTGATCTAAAAATAACTTTTTATTATGGATAATATTGGTCGCGAAAGCCTACTACTACTACGTGTTAAACTGACAAAGGTTCCCTGTTGAACGCGCTGTTGCGGCAAGTGCTATTATCGAGCGACTGAAGGCCGGAACGGCGTACCTATAAGGGGAAGTGGCGTGGCCATGCACCACTCCCGGCCGCCTTTGTCTCCCCATTGCTGATGAATTTACACCAGGTGCTCATTTAAGGCTGAGTTGACCTAGGGGGAGGCACGGGACCAGTTCAGATATTCGCTGCCATCGATGTTTAGCTGCGAGTGAGAATCGAGGTCGGGTAGCCGGGTTCGTTAGCGCAGTGCGCTAACTGCTGTACCACCTCTCCCCACTAACACCCACACGCACTCCTGCACACTCACGCTCTCACATTAACAGACACTCATAGACCCCCCCCCCCCGTGCTATGAGCGAGCACCTATGAAGGCAGGCACGACACACGAGGTGGGGGGTGGGTGTCCAACATACACAACCTCGCAGACTCACAGTGGGTCAAAAATAAACGGCTGGCGGTGTGGGGAGGGTGTTTTCTAGGGATTCTATTAGCAGTGGCGTGAGCGGGCGATTGCAGGGCCGCACCTTTACCTCTTCATGATGCATGAGAACGACGATTGACCCGTTGGTTTTGTATTTTTTTTTCGCCAGCACCACGCGGCCTACGCAGCATCTGGATGGGTGAGTTTCACGGCTCTAATCGAGCCGTTCCCGCTTCACTCCCCCTCCGCACACTCTCATACCTCCCGAGCCCTCTCCATCTCAACTCCCCTTGTCCCGCCGCTCCTCCCTGCCGACCCGGTCATTCTCCGTAACGGCCGAACCTCTCTGTGCGTTGGCTGCGCGCAGGGTGCATGTGGTGTTCGGCAAGGTGGTGGCCGGGCAGGCGACCGTGCGGGAAATCGAGAGCCAGAAGACCGACCCCAACAGTCGCCCGTATGCCGACGTCCGCATCGTGAACTGTGGCGAGCTCGTCCTCAAGTCTAAGAGTAAGACAAAGGTCCCCCGTGTAGGCCTACACGCACTGTTGGGGCAAGGGGTTGCGCAACACATGTAGAACTAAATTAAACTAAAACTCAACTTTTTATTTTACCAGGTAAGGCTCCGCTGAGCTTTTGAGTTCTTTTTCAGAAGCGACCTGGCCACAAATTATATCTCAACGAGAAGTGGCTTATCATCACGTGGAAATTTATAGCAGCCAAAACCTCTAAAACACATGTTGATTCTAAATGTGGAGGGAGAAACCGGAGGACACGGAGAAAAATCCACACGATCACGGGGAGAACATGCAAACACCAGGATGCAAAGACAACGATCCACCCTGTAGCTCTAACAGACTGTTGGGAAAAGTGCTGTTCGCGAGCACCTTTGAAGGCCGGCACGGCACACGAATGGGGTGGTGGGTGGCCAGCACCACGCCCGGCCACCTTTGTCTCCACGGTTGTGATGTTTACACACCGCACCGGGTACTCCGTTGAGGCTGAGGCGGTTTAGATAATCGTACTCTCGAGTGTTGCCGGGTTTGTCGCCCGGTGCTCTAACCACTGCGCCTCCGCTCCCCACGCACGCACAACTCTCAGCATCGCATTTCATTGTTATTGTCATTTCCCTCTCATGATATGATCCTTATGTCGGTACCCCGGGGTACCAAATAATACAAAATGGCCGAGGCAAATAAATATTTAATTTCTGGGACGCTTTTTTCCAGGGGTGTACTTAACTCCGCGACTGGGGTACCAATCAATCCGAAATCAGTGCCACACTCCGCGATGTTGAAACGCAGCGAGGACGATTGCGCTGAAACCCTGAACGCTCGCGGTACGCACCGTAGTGGTGCGTCGTGTACAGCTCGTCGAGATGAGTCGATTGCCACATCGCCGACCATCAACAGACTATAAATGACTGCATCACGGGCATTGTGCGAGAGCCGGGGTACTATGGTACCCCGGGGTACCGCCATAACGTTCATATCCTGATTTCAAATGGATTTTGTTGAACCGGCTGAGAACTCGGGATCCCGGGATAGAGCTTCATTTGCAAGAATGACTTGAGATGCTGCCACAGCGGTTTAATGGTCAGAGGGGGTGGTGTCGTCTCATCGCGCCCCGAAATGCGACGTCGTTAACCGACCGATCGAACGCTCATGGGGCGCCACGGTGGTGAGATGTTAGTTACCTCGCCTAGTATGCAAGAGGACGTGGGTTCCATTCCGACCCTGACGCCTGCTGTATATTTGGAATTTGCGTGTCTCTCAATCTCCCCGTGATCGCGTGCAATTTTCCCCGGGTCCTCCGGTTTTTCCCTCCACATTTGGAATCGACATGACGCGTTCAGAGCATTTGGCTGCAATAAATTTCCACATGGTAAGCCGCTTCGTTGAGCTATCATTTGTGATAGCCAGGTCGCTTCTGAAAAAGAGCTATGTATAATAATTGTTTTTTTACCCTTTTATCTGGCAACAAAACTGACACCTTTTTTACAAGGAGTCATGTTTTCATTGACCACAATACCTGCAGTCGGAATGCAAACAAAAAAAACCACAACTCTTGATAATGTATGCACTGTCCTTGAAATTGATTGGTCCACACCCGAGACAACATTCCTTAGAGCCTAGTCTCACATGGTGTTGGACCAGATGACGCCAAAAGGTGCACAACTCAAAGACAATGCACCATCAGAGTATGAGAGCTCGGGGTAAGCATTTACACCATTGGAACCTCCTTTGCCAGTAGCAAAATATGATAGTTGTTTTTTTACCCTTTTATCTGGCAACAAATCTGACACCTTTTTTACAAGGAGTCATGTTTATTATCATATTTTGCTACTGAATAAGGATATGAGGTTCCAATGGTGAAGAGCTATGTAGTTCAGTGGGGCCTTACCTGGTAAAATAAAAGAAAGAGTTTAGTTTAGCATCGGGGAGCGTGACCACAGCGTCCATGCGTGTGCAAGGTTGTTCTTGTCCTTCTTTCAATCTTCTTGGTTCTTTCGGTAAAGTCCCGTAGAAGGGAAATAATAAAATAAAATAAATAAAACATAATAAAATACAATTCTCACGACGTTTCGGCCACAACGCAAGCAGCCGTCCTCAGGTGAAGAACAGGGCTGTCGGAAAGACAGCGTCTGAATGAACACCACCAAGCTTGGCAGCGTATATTTAAGCTGGGTTAGAGGAGGAAGGGCACCTTGACAAAGGAATTTGCATATCAACAGAGGAATTTAGCATATTTATGGAAAATGCAGATATGGGATTAGTCACTACTTGTGGAATGCGTAGGAGGTGGGGGGGGGGGTTCTCAAAGTCATATTATGCCCGTGCATTATGTAGGATTAGCAGCAACAATGTTTATCTTCTTGGTTCTTTCGGTAAAGTCACGTAGAATGGAAATAATAAAATAATAAAATAAGAGCAATAAAATTGTATTTTATTATTACATAATAAAAATACAACATTATAAAATATTATTTAATTATGTTTTCTTTTTTTTCTTTTATTATTTCCATTCTACGTGACTTTACCGAAAGAACCAAGAAGATGAATCCCTGCAGTCACGAAAGCTTTAAATCGAAATTCAACAATGTTTATGTTCCTTCCTTTAACACAGAGAAAAAAAAGAAGGCGGCAGCGGCGGGCAGCGGCGAGGAGTCTCCCTCCTCGTCCGAGAGCTCATCCAGCAGCTCCAGCGAGACCTCCTCCTCCTCCTCTTCGGACTCGAGCAGCGACAGCGACGAGGAGGCCACAAAGAGGAAGAAAAAGAGGAAGACCAAGAAACACAAATCTGCCAAGGGCAAAAAGGAGGGGAAACGCGAGAAGACGTAAGAACGCGGATGTGCAAGGCACCGGCCGGCATTGCAGGGCATCGCAAAGTGATGGACTATGGGTCTCTGTGCATGAGTCTTTGTCTATGGGTTTCTGTGCGAGTCTATGGACTATGGGTCTCTGTGTGCGAGTCTTTGTCTATGGGTCTCTGTATGAGTTTATGGACTGGGTCTCCGTATGAGTCTATGGACTATGGGTCTCTGTGTGCGAGTCTATGGACTATGGGTCTCTGTACGTGAGTCTTTGTCTATGGGTCTCTGTGTGAGTTTATGGACTATGGATCTTTGTGTTAGTTGATGTACTATGGGTCTCTGTGTGTGAGTAAGGACTATGGATTTGTGCGAGTCTATGGACTATGGGTCTCTGTGTGTTAGTTGATGTTCTATGGGTCTCTGTGTGTGAGTCTAAGGACTGGATCTGTGCGCGAGTATGCACTATGGGTCTCTGTGTGTGAGTCTTTGTCTATGGGTCTCTGTGTGAGTCTATGGACTATGGGTCTCTGTGAGTCTAAGGATTGGGTCTCTGTGCGAGTCTATGGACTACGGGTCTGTGCGAGTCTATGGACTATGGGTCTCTGTGTGCGAGTCTTTGTCTATGGGTCTCTGTATGAGTTTATGGACTATGCATCTCTGTGTGTTAGTTGATGTACTATGGGTCTCTGAGTCTAAGGACTATGGGTCTGTGCGCGAGTATGGACTATGGGTCTCTGTGCGCGAGCCTATGGACTTGCACGGTGCCGCCACCCTGCTGACTGAGCTCTGCCTCCCCCACAGGAGCGAGGCGGAAGTGGGGGCCAAGGAGGCGGTGGCGGGGGAGGCGAGCGCCCCGGAGCGCCACGAAGTTGAGAACGACGCAGCGGTGCCCTCGGTGCGGCCCGACGAGATCCCCACGGGGCCCTCCAACAGCTTCCTCATGCGGCGGAGCCCCCAGCGGACGGACGAGCAGAGGTAAGCGTGGGGGGCCCGGCCCCCCCCCCCCGTCGTCACCCCCCGGGGCGATCGTTAGTGCCGCCCCGGCTGCCCCCTGGCGCCACGTAGCTCAGTCGACCATACATGGTAAGATTAACATAGTTTATAGTCATGTGGAAGGGAGGGTAAACACTTGTTTGACCACATCCTAACCTGTTTTACGTGTGCACGTGCGTTCTCTGTTTTGTCGCTCTGTGTCTGTGCACCGTGTGTGTGTTTCTGTGCACTGTGTGTGTGTGTGCGCTGTGTGTGTATGTCTGTGCACTGTGTGTGTTTCTGCACTGTGTGTGTGTCTGTGCACTGTGTGTGTGTGTCTGGGCACTGTGCGTGTGTTTCTGCACTGTGTGTGTTTCTGCTCTGTGTGTGTGTGTGTGTCTGTGCGCTGTGTGTGTCTGTGCGCTGTGTGTGTGTGTCTGTGCACTGTGTGTGTGTGTCTGTGCACTGTGTGTGTGTGTCTGTGCACTGTGTGTGTTTCTGCACTATGTGTGTGTGTGTCTGTGCACTGTGTGTGTGTGTCTGTGCACTGTGTGTGTGTGTCTGCACTGTGTGTGTGTGTTTCTGCACTGTGTGTGTGTGTGTGTCTGTGCACTGTGTGTGTGTGTTTCTGCACTGTGTGTGTGTGTCTGTGCACTGTGTGTGTGTGTCTGTGCACTGTGTGTGTGTGTGTTTCTGCACTATGTGTGTGTGTGTCTGTGCACTGTGTGTGTGTGTCTGTGCACTGTGTGTGTGTCTGTGCACTGTGTGTGTGTGTCTGTGCACTGTGTGTGTGTGTTTCTGCACTGTGTGTGTGTGTGTCTGTGCGCTGTGTGTGTATGTGTCTGTGCGCTGTGTGTGTGTGTGTCTGCACTGTGTGTGTGTGTGTCTGCACTGTGTGTGTGTGTGTCTGCACTGTGTGTGTGTGTGTCTGTGCACTGTGTGTGTGTGTCTGTGCGCTGTGTGTGTGTGTGTCTGTGCGCTGTGTGTGTGTGTGTCTGTGCGCTGTGTGTGTCTGTGCGCTGTGTGTGTCTGTGCGCTGTGTGTGTGTGTGTCTGTGCGCTGTGTGTGTGTGTGTCTGTGCGCTGTGTGTGTGTGTGTCTGTGCGCTGTGTGTGTGTGTCTGTGCGCTGTGTGTGTGTGTGTCTGTGCGCTGTGTGTGTGTGTGTCTGTGCACTGTGTGTGTCTGCTTACTGTGTGTGTGCACTGTGTGTGTCTGCTATCTGTGTGTGTACACTGTGTGTGTGTGTGTCTGTGCACTGTGTGTGTGTTTCTGCACTGTGTGTGTGTGTGTGTGTCTGTGCACTGTGTGTGTGTGTGTCCACTGTGTGTGTGTGTGTCTGTGCGCTGTGTGTGGGTGTCTGCGCTGTGTGTGTGTGTCTGTGCGCTGTGTGTGTGTGTCTGTGCGCTGTGTGTGTGTGTGTCTGTGCGCTGTGTGTGTGTGTGTCCACTGTGTGTGTGTGTCTGTGCGCTGTGTGTGTGTGTGTCTGTGCGCTGTGTGTGTGTGTCTGTGCACTGTGTGTGTCTGCTTACTGTGTGTGTGTGTGCACTGTGTGTGTGTGTGTCTGTGCACTGTGTGTGTGTGTCCAGCAGCACCATGACAAACTCTGGCGCCGAGTACCCACGTCAGTGGAACCGGCCCAAGTACACGCGGTCAGGTCGCAAGATCAAAGGACGCGGACCCATGGTGGGTAACACCGCATCGCAGCCTCGCGAGGCCCGGCCACACGGGCCTCGGAGATGCCGACATGCCACCGCTCAGACGCCGGCTTCCATTCCGCGTTTTAGATGCCGCTGCCCTTGATTAAACCGGGTTCTTAGGTGCTGTAGTGAGTTGATTGTCTCGGCCCGGTCACCGCAGGCTTGCACAGAGACGCGTAGACTCGCACAGAGAGCCACAGACTCGCACAGAGAGCCACGGACTCGCACAGAGAGCCACGGACTCGCACAGAGAGCCACAGACTCGCACTGAGAGCCACGGACTCGCACAGAGAGCCACAGACTCGCGCAGAGAGCCACGGACTCGCACAGAGAGCCACGGACTCGCACAGAGAGCCACATACTCGCACAGAGAGCCACGGACTCGCACAGAGAGCCACGGACTCGCACAGAGAGCCACGGACTCGTACAGAGAGCCACATACTCGCACAGAGAGCCACGGACTCGCACAGAGAGCCACGGACTCGCACAGAGAGCCACGGACTCGCACAGAGAGCCACAAACTCGCACAGAGAGCCACGGACTCGCACAGAGAGCCACGGACTCGCACAGAGAGCCACGGACTCGCACAGAGAGCCACGGACTCGCACAGAGAGCCACAAACTCGCACAGAGAGCCACGGACTCGCACAGAGAGCCACGGACTCGCACAGAGAGCCACGGACTCGCACAGAGAGCCACGGACTCGCACAGAGAGCCACGGACTCGCACAGAGACCCGCGGACTCGCACAGAGAGCCGCGGACTCGCACAGAGACCCGCGGACTCGCACAGAGAGCCACAGACTCGCACAGAGCCACGGACTCGCACAGAGAGCCACAGACTCGCACAGAGACCCGCGGACTCGCACAGAGAGCCACAGACTCTCACAGAGAGCCACAGACTCGCACAGAGCCATGGACTCGCACAGAGAGCCACAGACTCGCACAGAGCCACAGACTCGCACAGAGAGCCACGGACTCGCACAGAGAGCCACAGACTCGCACAGAGCCACGCGGACTCGCACAGAGACCCGCGGACTCGCACAGAGAGCCACAGACTCGCACAGAGAGCCACAGACTCGCACAGAGCCACGGACTCGCACAGAGAGCCACGGACTCGCACAGAGAGCCACAGACTCGCACAGAGCCACAGACTCGCACAGAGACCCGCGGACTCGCACAGAGAGCCACAGACTCGCACAGAGAGCCACAGACTCGCACAGAGAGCCACAGACTCGCACAGAGCCACGGACTCGCACAGAGGGCCACGGACTCGCACAGAGAGCCACAGACTCGCACAGAGAGCTACGGACTCGCACAAAGAGCCACAGACTTGCACAGAGAGCCACAGACTTGCACAGAGAGCCACAGACTCGCACAGAGAGCCACAGACTCGCACAGAGAGCCACGGACTCGCACAGAGAGCCACGGACTCGCACAGAGAGCCACGGACTCGCACAGGGAGCCACGGACTCGCACAGAGAGCCACAGACTTGCCTGGACTGAGTTGTGAGTCGACTGGGTTCCGATTAGTATGGTTGGCTACATACACTGCGAAAGAAGTTCAGCCTACATACATACAAACCCACAAAGCAGTTCTAAAGAAATAACTTTTCAGTTTAGATACATAACATATGACAGTGTTATAATCGCTGTAAAGCGCCTTGGATAAAAAGCCGCTGCTGTGCAAATCTGGATATCGAGATAAGATGTTTGGGCAGCACGAGGCCCGAACGCTCGGCCACCGTCGGGCCGGGCCCTTCCGCCCGTGCCGCGCCTCGCGACGTCGCCGCTGACGCACCCCGCCTCTCGTTCCGCAGCGCTACCGCACGCCCTCGCGCTCCCGCTCCCGCTCGCGCGAGCGCGGCTCCCGCGGGGGCATGCGCAGCGACACGCCGCCGCACTGGCGCGCCGAGCTGCAGCGCCGGCGCCACAGCTGGCAGCTCCAGGGCAACCGGGAGCCGGGGAAGACGGAGCGGTGGAGCGCCGGCAGCGCCCTCGAGACGTAAGAGCCGGTTTCACCCCTCGGGTCACGTCGGGTTTTGTTGTTCGCACGCGAGCGAGATGGGGACGATCGTTCAGCTTGGTTCATGGTGGCGACAGCGGTGGTGGTGGCGGCCTCGCCGCTGCACGTGGCCGCCTGCGATCCAGCATTGCGGAGGTGTGGAGGCAGTGGAGGCAGCGGCGGCAGCGAGGGCTGGTCGAGCCGGTGCTGTACCGTGGGCTAGCGCAGCAAAGTGCAGACTAACCTCCATCTCATCCATCACCTATGGGATGGAGAGTTGCTCCATCGCACATTTGTGGGGTTTTTTTCCCGAGTGCTCCGATCTCCCCCCACACGTATAAGCACGTGTTCATTGGCCTGTAGTACGTATGTAGAGGACTGCAGAGCTTGGGGTGGAATTTGCTGCCGGCTCCTTACCGGCTGGTTGGCTGCTGCTGCCTTTCCTGCCTGTTGGTGGCTCCTCCTCCCCCCCCCCTCCTCCTCCTCCCTCTCCCTTCTCCCCCCTCCTTCCCCCCTCCTCCCCCCCTCCTCCTCGTTGCGCCTCCGAGTCATCGTCGTCGAGAGAAAGCGGACAAGCGGACCCTGTGGCGCACTGCTTACGTAGAGACTCGTGCGTAGACTCAACCCCGAGCGCTGCGTACGCCGGTAGGCTAACCCATTTAGGACCGGCCTGGCCGCTTGCTTCCGCGTCTCACTCTCGTCCTTCCTGCCCGGCGCCATCAGCAGAGGCAAGGAAAGGCACAAGGAGAACCGCAACGACGAGGAGGAGGACGGGGAGCGCAGGAAGAGGAGGAGGCACGGCGGCGACGACGACGGCCGGGAGGAGGAGGGCGCCAAGCGCGGGGACCGGAAGAAACCGGCGGGCGACGAGGAGCCGGAGAGGAGGAGGAGGAGGAGCGGCAAGAGGGACGGCCGCCACCGCTCGGAGGACAAGGCAGCCAGCCGAGGGGGCGGCAGGGACGAGGAGAAGGAGGAGCGTAGAAGAGGCGGAGAGAGGAGGGGGAGCAGGAGGGGAGAGAGCCGGGAGGACGTGGGGGGGAATCACGAGGAGGCGAGGGGCGAGAAGAGGTCGAGGAACGCCGAGAGTGGGAAGGGGAAAGGGGAGGAGCGGGGGGGGGAGGGGGGAGAGGAGTGGGAGGGGGGGGAGGAGGGGGACGGGAAGAGGAGGGAGAGGGCGGAGGGGGCGCAGCGCGACCACGCGGAGGAGGGCAGGGGGGAGAAGAAGTCGCGGCACGAGGAGAGGAGGAGAGAGGGCAGGGGAGAGGGCAGGGGGGAGAAGCGAGAGGGGAGGGGGGAGAAGGGAGAGGGCAAAGTAGAGAAGGGAGGGGGCAGAGGAGAGAGGGGAGAGGGAAGGGGGGAGAAGGGAGAGAAGGGAGAGGGGAGGGGAGAAAAGGGAGAGGGGAGGGCAGAGAAGGGAGAGAAGGGAGAGGGGAGGGGAGAAAAGGGAGAGGGGAGGGGGGAGAAGGGAGAGAAGGGAGAGGGGAGGGCAGAGAAGGGAGAGGGGAGGGGAGAAAAGGGAGAGGGGAGGGGGGAGAAGGGCAAGGGAGATAAGGGAGAGAAGGGCAAGGGAGAGGGCAAGGGAGAGGGGAGGGGAGAGAAAGGAGAGGGGAGGGGAGAGAAGTCAGAGGGCAAGGGAGAGGGGAGGGGAGAGAAGGGGGAGAAGGGAGAGGGGAGGGGAGAGAAAGGAGAGGGGAGGGGGGAGAAGGGAGAGGGGAGGGGAGAGCGGAAGGGAGAGGAGGGTAGGGGACGGGACAAGGAGCACAGGGAGAGATCGGGACGAGGCAGGAGCAGGTCCGAGGACCGGGAAGACGCTGGAAGAGGACATCGGGGAGAGAAGAGGGCGGACCGCGGGGAGCGGGACGGGCGGGGGGGCGCTAGCGAGGACAGGAGGGGGGGCGACGGAAGGGAGCAGCAGCGCAGCAGGAGGGGGGCGAGCACAGAGGGCAAGGCGGGCGAGGGGCGAGCGCGGGGCCGAGACGGGGCCGGAACGGAGGGCGACGCTGCCCCCGACGGGAAGGGGGAGGAGAGGCAGGGGTGAGGAGGAGGAGGAGGAGGCGGGGGTGAGGAGGAGGTGAGGAGGAGGAGGCGGGGGTGAGGAGGCCACCGAGAGCGCCCTGCGTGGGGGGGGGAGGGTGAAGCCGGCGAGGAGCTGGGCAGTGGAAATAAATCAAAGCATGGTAAGCGGTTGCTGAACAAAGGCCCGGAGATATCAAGCGGCCGACCAGCAACAAAATTCACCGTCAAAGTCGCAATCTGTGTGGGTTAGCGCTGCGTCCCGTGTTGAGCGAGGTTGTTGTGGGGGGGGGGGGGGGAGTGGGGGGGGCATCTGCCGCTTGCCGAGCCCCTGCAGGGCGCAGCGTCGCGAGGGCCGCTAGCGCTGTCTGCTCAGCGCTGTCTGCACAGCGCTGAGACGGGGAGGAGGAAGGGAGCTGCGGCAGAGGTCGCAAACGGGTTTTGATTCCTTACCCGTACCCGGCCGCACCAGGGTCGCAAACGGGTACCCGTACCAGGCCGGGTACGGGTAGCCAGGTATCGGGTAGGGTACGGGTATTGGGTACCCGGTTGCGACCTCTGAGCCGCGGCCTCCGTGGCCCGGCGACTCCCGTCGTGGCGTCGCGCTCGCTCGCTCGCTCCGGCCCGCGTGCGCGCCACGCGGCCCGGGGTGGGGCGGTGGGCGACCGTCGCGCCCGCCGGCCCGCTGGAGCGTATGCGGTACTTTGAGCCACCGTTACAACGACGACGACGACAAAACCTCCGCCCCCCCCCGCCCACGCCGCACCAGGTTATTATCTTTGCGGAAAATGTTCAACGGTGGCGTTTGAATCAAATCATCGGGTTAGGTGGGTACGTCGTGAACGTGCGATCGGGCTTGAGAAGGTTAATGTGAACAGTTATTCAAGTTAATCCTGACGTAGTAGCCTCTTGTCCTAGTATAAGTCCGTCGTTGGCTTAGAATGTAGACTTGTTTTCGTTTGGTTTGACATTTGCGTTTGTTTAGTGCTAGTAATTGGTGGTTGGCGCGCTGCGCTACGAACCCGGCGACAAGGGTTCGGTTCCCGCTCACGACCAATAACAGTTGACGGTCCTGGGTCTCCCCTAGGTAGACTCAGCCTTAAAAATGAGTACTGTGGTGCGCAGTGTGTAAAAATACATCAGCGCTGGGGGGGAGGGGGGGGGGCGGTGGAGAGACAAAGACGGCTGGGCGTCGTGCTGGCCTGGCTGCCCCCCCCGCGTGCCGTGCCGGCCATCATCGGTGCTCACTGACAGCACTTGCCCCAACAGACTGTTAAGGCTACACGGAGGGGCGGGGGGGGGGGGTCTTTGTCTTTACAGCGGAAGTTCAGTTAAAGCAAATTGTGTTGAGATGCAAGGTGCTGAGAATAGAACCCCCCCCCCTTTTGTCTTATTGTGCCGGCCCGGCTAGTGACGCGCGCGTAAGCTCAAGAACCTCTCTCTCGCGCGCGCGAACGCGCTCCGTTGTCGTGTTTGTAACTGTACATAATGTATACTGTTGTATTTTTATCCTATGAAATGGTCACGTGTAGTAGGGGCAAGTAAGTCTCTACGTGCGCGGGTGTTTTTTTTCTCTTCTGATTTTCCGGGTTAAGCGGTCTTGTTTTACGTCTTGGGACAAAGTTTGTACGTGAAACGTGCCCCCACGTGCCTGACCTCCGTGCTTGCCCGCGTTCCCTGGACCGCAAGACGCTACGGAGTAATGCGAACCGCAGAGTCGTGGTCGGCGCCGGGATGTGTGGTGACGCAGTGGTGTACGCTCGCTCCTCGCAAGCAAGAAAGGGCCTTCTGTGTGCGGTTTGTTTATAGCGGGAAAATACTATAAACGTGTCACGTTCATTATGGATGCGGAGGGAAAAAAAACAGGAGGACCCGGAGATTAAGTCCACGCGACCGCGGCGAGAGGGAAAGAGGAGAGACACGCAAACTCCTCTAGATATGCAGGCGCCAGGGTCGGGATGGAACCCACATCCTCCTCCGTACCAGGCGAGGTAGTTAACATCTAGGCCACCGTGGCGTCAGGGTCCGGATCGAAGCCACGACCTCCTGTTTACCAGGAGGCGAGTAGTTAACATCGTAGCCAACCGTGGTGGTGGAGTATTCCTGGGTAAACGTGCACATCGTGCGGAGTAAACACCGAGGTAGGTGGCGGGGGAGTGGGCAACTGCGTCGTGTCCGCCTGGGTAAACGTCGCGTGTTGCCTGGCGGTCACACGGGGATGGGCACGGAGGCCACGTGCACCCCGCAGCGTCGGCAAAAACGGAATGCTTGAAATTCTAGGTTCGTTTGAAGAGGGGAGTTTGTGTTTTTAATTAATTTTATGATAATAAAACGTCATTAAAAAACCCCGCAAGGAAGTTGCACGCATGCGTTCGTTGTGAGTGTCGCGATGCCGAGGTTCTCGGGACGAGTCCCTGCTACGGTGGGATGGTTTTGGCCAATGCCAGGGCTACGTTGTGTGGCCTTTGGGAAGACACCGTGGAAGCCCTGGAGAAAACACTCCACGCGGTGCAGGGGGGTGGGGGGGGGAGAACTTCTCTCCGTTCCCACACGGGAAGAGCGGAGCCAGGGTCCGGAATCTAACCCCGGAGACTTTTGCTGTGCGGCACAAGCGTCATTACCACTGTGCCACTCGACACGCCGTGGTTCAGTCGACGGCGTTTTACTGGTAGGAACCACCTGGTTCCACCAGCCCACGGGATTATTGTGTCCGTCCGTCGTGCATTCCAAAAATGGGAGGGGTCGGGCTGGGTGGAGAGGGGAGGGGCTGGGTGGGGCTAGGTGGGGGGGGTGGGAGCGGTGGGGCTGGGTGGGGAGGGGGCTGGTCACCCCGTGGTGCCCTTATAAAACTCAACGTTTAACCTACTCACGCCGGCTTGTGCCCGCCCTCACGCCGCCGTTGACCCTGGCCATTGACCGAGCAACCCAACGTTCCTTCCAGCTCCCTCCGCAGGACAATGTGTTTAAAACTACGGGCGGTACTCGGAACGGGTTTACGTTCCTCGTAAAGTTTGCCGTTAAGTCGAAACTACGTAAGTCGAGACCCATCCCCCCCCCCATCAGAAACAATGAGAATAGCGAGATACGTTCCTGACCAAGGGTCTGATACGCAACTTTTGTTTTAATACGTATTAATGCCTCCAGCATATTTAATCAACTACCGATCGTATATAAAGTACAATGACAGCCTTTGTAAAGTGTTCATTCATTTTTAAGGATGTCATCGATAAATAAATAAAACATGCTCTTTGGTTCTTTCGGTAAAGTCACGTGGGTAGAAATAAAATAAATCAACGTTTCGATCGCAACACAAGCGGGTTCTTTCGGTAAAGTCACGTGGTTAGAAATAAAATAAATCACGACGCTTCGATCGCAACACAAGCGGTTTCCTGATGACGACCGCTTGTGTTGCGATCGAAACGTCGTGATTTATTTGATTTCTACCCACGTGACTTTACCGAAAGAACCAAAGAGTATGGATTCCTGCAGTCACGAAAGCTTCAAATAAAACATTATTTTAAAAAAACCCACGAACGCTGAATGATGGAGAGAGGTCGTGGCCGCGGTAAGGCGGACTGGGCCGCCAATAAAAGCCACGTGGCCCAGAGTCTGCGTCGTGCCCTGGGCCACAAACTCGGGCCTGGCGATCAGCGACCGGAAGACGCGAGTCCGAACAGCACTGAAGTGGAGGGCCGCCTGGCACGAGGATAAACCAAAACGTCAAGCCACCACCCACTGTTCCCCACCCACCACCACCCTCCCCACCCACCACCACCCTCTCATCTCCACCACCCTCCCCTCCACTGGTCTGCACCCACCCACCACCCTCCCCTACCCACCACCCTCCCATCCACTGGTCTCCACCCTCCCCACCCTCCCATCTCCACCACCCACCCACCACCCTCCCCTCCACTGGTCTCCACCCACCCACCCACCACCCTCCCCTACCCACCACCCTCCCATCCACTGGTCTCCACCCTCCCCACCCTCCCATCTCCACCACCCACCCACCACCCTCCCCTCCACTGGTCTCCACCCACCCACCCACCACCCTCCCCTACCCACCACCCTCCCATCCACTGGTCTCCACCCTCCCCACCCTCCCATCTCCACCACCCACCCACCACCCTCCCCTCCACTGGTCTCCACCCACCCACCACCCTCCCCTCCCCACCCTCCCATCTCCACCAACCACCTACCCTCCCCTCCACTGGTCTCCACCCACCCACCCACCACCCTCCCCCTCCCCACCCCTCCCATCTCCACCAACCACCTACCCTCCCCTCCACTGGTCTCCACCCACCACCCACCCTCCCCAGGCGACCTGGTCCATCCACAGTGCTCGCTTGAGGCCGCGCACTCACTTCCGCATTTCCGAACCAAGAACACCTCGCTACCAAGAACACCTCGCTACCAAGAACACCTCGCTACCGGGGGGCTCGCTACCGGGGGGCTCGTCACGCGTCACGCACCAAAGTTCTGGCCCCGAGTGCCACCCTCGCTGCCCACCTCGTCGCGGAGACGCACAAACATCGTCACGTTCGACTCCGCTCATCCTCGCGGCGGCAGTGGCTGCGAAACGTCGAACAGAGAGGGCGGAGGTCGCCTGCATCGCGCGGCGCCTTTAAAGGTGCCGCTGCTAAGGGGCCGTCCATAAATGACGTCACGCACCTGGGGGGGGGGAGGGGGTCAGACATTTGTGACGATGTGTGACGAGGGGGGTGAGAAATGTGACGTCACATCAAAATGCGTAACTTTAAATAAATACAGACAACACGTTCTACTTGATTAAATAGAAATACGCACTACAATGACAATAGTTTAAAGCGATTTGAAGCATGTTTTATTTGGGGGGGGGCAGAGCTTTGTGACGTCATATTTGAGGGGGGGTCTGACTTTTTGTGACGCCATGTGACGAAGGGGGGGGCGTCAAAAATCGTCCAAAATCGCGTGACGTCATTTATGGACGGCCCCTAGGGCCGTCTGGAACGCTCCTCCGACGTTGGGAAGACGCTGGGAGCTTGTGCGCGCTTTTAAATCGTCGCCGAGATTGACAAATTCGCTTAGTTTAGAACGTCAGCTTTGTTGTTGTGTTCAGTTTGTGGTACTTCCGCCGATTTGGCAGGTTGGCTACGTGCGGTGCGAAAGAAGTTCAACGCACAGTACCGTAACGTCCCCCGTGAACTCGCTCGGTGACGCGCACACAGTTGACAAGCCACAGCGAGACTCGACAAAGAGACGCAGAGACACGCGCAGAGACAAAGATGGTCCGTGTAGCCTCAACAGGACTGTTGGGGCAAGTGCTGTTAGCAGCACCTATGAAGGCCGGCACGGCACACGAGGGGGTGGGGTGGCCAACACCACGCCCGGCCGCCTTTGTCTCCCCAGTGGCGATGTTTACTACACACCGCACCAGGTGCTCATTTGAGGCTGAGTCGACCTAGGGCAGGCCCAGGATCGATTCAGATAATCGTCACTGGTGTTGGTCGTGAGCGGGAATCGAATCCGGGTCGCGAGGTTCACAGCGTAGCGCGCTAACCACTACACTACCGCTCCCCACACACATACACACACACACAAATACACACAGACACACACGAACACACAGACACACGCAAACACACACAGACACACACAGACACACACGTAAACACACACACAGACACACACCTAAACACAGACACACGAACACACACACAGACACACACGTAAACACACACAGAGACACACAAACACACGTAAACACACACAAACACACACACGTAAACACACACACACGAACACACACAGAGACACACGTAAACACACAGACACACACGCAGACACACACACACGCGCCGCTCACACGGTTGGGCAGATTCTTGTCGCGGATGTTGGGAGCTCCACCAGAGTTCATTGCCCTCTGGACGCGACGAGAGCAAGGGGGGAGAGGAGAGAGAGAGAGGAGAGGGTCGTGAAGGCCTCTCTCAGCTGACGCCCCGACCCCCCATCCCCAGGGCCACGCAGCGAGACGGGGCCTCCGTGTGTCCCCAGTTCGCGTGCGGGTTGACTGGCCCACGTGCAGGGAGCTCCTCTACTTGCGAACGGGTCAAAGGTCGCCGCTCGTAAGTCGATTTGTTCGCTGGGTCCAAACTGGGGAGGGTGAGTTGGGTGGGGGGTGAGTTGGGTGGGGGCGGGTGAGTTGGGTGGGGGGTGAGTTGGGTGGGGTGGGGTGAGTTTGGGTGGGGGGGTGAGTTGGGTGGGGGGGGGTGAGTTGGGTGGGGGGGGTGAGTTGGGTGGGGGGGTGAGTGGGTGGGGGGGGGGGTGAGTCGGATGGGGGGGTGAGTTGGGTGGGGGCGGGTGAGTTGGGTGGGGGGGTGAGTTGGGGGGGGGGGTGAGTTGGGTGGGGGGGGTGAGTTGGGTGGGGGGGGGTGAGTTGGGTGGGGGGTGAGTTGGGTGGGGGGGGGGGGTGAGTTGGGTGGGGTGGGGGTGAGTTGGGTGGAGGGGGGGTGAGTTGAGTGGGGGGGGGTGGTGAGTTGGGTGGGGGGGGGTGAGTTGGGTGGGGGGGTGAGTTGGGTGGGGGAGTGGTGAGTTGGGTGGGGGGGGTGAGTTGGGTGGGGTGAGTTGAGTGGGGGGGGGGGGTGGTGAGTTGGGTGGGGGGGGTGAGTTGGGTGGGGGGGTGAGTTGGGTGGGGGGGGTGAGTTGAGTGGGGGGGGGGGGGGTGGTGAGTTGGGTGGGGGGGTGAGTTGGGTGGGGGGGGTGGGGTGAGTTGGGTGGGGGGGTGGTGAGTTGGGTGGGGGGTGAGTTGGGTGGGGGGGGTGAGTTGGGTGGGGTGAGTTGAGTGGGGGGGGGGGTGGTGAGTTGGGTGGGGGGGTGAGTTGGGTGGGGGGGGGTGAGTTGAGTGGGGGGGGGGGTGGTGAGTTGGGTGGGGGGGGGGGTGAGTTGGGTGGGGGGGTGAGTTGGGTGGGGGGGTGAATTGGGTGGGTGGGTGAGTTGGGTGGGGGGGTGAGTTGCACTGCTCTCGACCGAACTCCGGTGGCGCCATCGCAGCATCGAGTCCAGCACGGAGGCCTCATCCTCGATGGAAATTCCCCATTGCTGTGACGGGGCTACCGAACCTTAATGCCCAATGGGGAATTCACCAGTGGAAGTGGCCCCACAACATCCACGAGGGACAGCAACACGTGGCGCTGTTCTGTGAACGTTTTTATTTTTGTTGCTGAATAAATGCACGCACGGTTGTGCGGTGGAGAGCCAAGCCACAACATTTACAATCTTGAGTCCGACGTTTCGCCAGCAATTACAACCAGCTTCGTCAGGCGACAAGCCAGATTTGTGGAGAAATCCTCCGACACACAACCGATGTGTCGGAAGGAGGATTTGACAAACCCTTACTGGTTAGCTGTGTCGGGTGGTGGCGGTGTTTTACGACACATTTATACATTTACGCAATCTTAACCCACGACGACAGAACCCTGCATTAGGCTCAACGTCTCTTCAAAGAGGCAGCCACCCAAGAGGAAATGAGCCCAACTCCAGCTGGGAGCCACCACCACCACCAGGCCCTGCGCCATGGATGATATTGGTCGCGACAGCAGCACAGACAGACAATGAGCACTTGGCAGCGGCCTTCTCGCCAACAGAGATGCCCTCGCGTCTCCCTGTCTCTCTCTCTCTCGCCCCTTGTCCACGCGTAGAGCAACTCGGCCACTCACCCCTGCAGAACGCGCGTAAAGTCACGCACGCCCCTGACGTGCCGTTGAACCTTGGGCAAGGACCTTTAGACCCCGCGACATCCGCCGTGTCGCCTTTGGGTGACCACGTTGGTGGGACGCACAGTGCAGCGGCTACGTGCGTCTGGCAGAGGAGAGCGAGTGAGATAGTCTGTGAGTGTGTCTGTCCGTGTGGCAGAGCACAGACAGAGGGAAGGGAGTGAGTGTGTGAGTCTGGGTCCGTCTGTCCGTGTGGCAGAGCACAGTCAGAGGGAAGGGAGTGAGTCTGTGAGTCTGTGTCTGTCTGTCCGTGTGTGCTGGCAGAGGGAAGGGAGTGAGTCTGTGAGTCTGTGTCTGTCTGTCCGTGTGTGCTGGCAGAGGTGAAGGGAGTGAGTGTGTGAGTCTGTGTCTGTCTGTCGGTGTGGTAGATCACAGACAGAGGTGAAGGGAGTGAGTGTGTGAGTCTGTGTCTGTCTGTCGGTGTGGCAGAGGGAAGGGAGTGAGTCTGTGAGTCTGTGTATGTCTGTCCGTGTGGCAGAGGTGAAGGGAGTGAGTGTGTGAGTCTGTGTCTGTCTGTCCGTGTGTGCTGGCAGAGGGAAGGAAGTGAGTCTGTGTCTGTCTGTGTGTGCTGGCAGAGGTGAAGGGAGTGAGTGTGTGAGTCTGTGTCTGTCTGTGTGTGCTGGCAGAGGGAAGGGAGTGAGTCTGTGAGTCTGTGTATGTCTGTCAGTGTGTGCTGGCAGAGGTGAAGGGAGTGAGTCTGTGAGTCTGTGTCTGTCTGTCCGTGTGGCAGAGGGAAGGGAGTGAGTGTGTGAGTCTGTGTCTGTCTGTCCGTATGGCAGAGGGAAGGGAGTGAGTCTGTGAGTCTGTGTCTGTCTGTCTGTCTGTGTGGCAGAGGTGAAGGGAGTGAGTGTGTGAGTCTGTGTCTGTTTGTCGGTGTGGCAGAGGTGAAGGGAGTGAGTGTGTGAGTCTGTGTCTGTCTGTCCGTGTGGCAGAGGTGAAGGGAGTGAGTATGTGAGTCTGTGTCTGTCTGTCTGTCTGTGTGGCAGAGGGAAGCGAGTGAGTGTGTGAGTCTGTGTCTGTCTGTCCGTGTGGCAGAGGTGAAGGGAGTGAGTGTGTGAGTCTGTGTCTGTCTGTCCGTGTGTGCTGGCAGAGGGAAGGGAGCGATGGCGCCAGGAAAGGACGCTCCGCTCTCCGTGGGAGAGGGAGTGCGCATGATGTTTTACGCCCTGTCGCCGAACGAGTCCTCCTTCCAGACTCTTCAAGAAGTACCCAACTACGTGGCGCAGGTAACCCAGCCCGAACTCGCAGGTAACCCAGCCCGAACTCGCAGGTAACCCAGCCCGAACTCGCAGGTAACCCAGCCCGAACTCGCAGGTAACCCAGCCCGAACTCGCAGGTAACCCAGCCTGGACTCGCAGGTAACCCAGCCCGAACTCGCAGGTAACCCAGCCCGAACTCGCAGGTAACCCAGCCCGAACTCGCAGGTAACCCAGCCCGGACTCACAGGTAACCCAGCCCGGACTCGCAGGCAACCCAGCCCGGACTCACAGGTAACCCAGCCCGGACTCACAGGTAACCCAGCCCGGACTCACAGGTAACCCAGCCCGGATTCACAGGTAACCCAGCCCGAACTCGCAGGTAACCCAGCCCGGACTCACAGGTAACCCAGCCCGGACTCGCAGGTAACCCAGCCCGGACTCGCAAGTAACCCAGCCCGGACTCGCAGGTAACCCAGCCCGGACTCGCAGGTAACCCAGCCCGGACTCACAGGTAACCCAGCCCGGACTCGCAGGTAACCCAGCCCGGACTCGCAGGTAACCCAGCCCGGACTCGCAGGTAACCCAGCCCGGACTCACAGGTAACCCAGCCCGGACTCGCAGGCAACCCAGCCCGGACTCACAGGTAACCCAGCCCGGACTCGCAGGTAACCCAGCCCGGACTCGCAGGTAACCCAGCCCGGACTCGCAGGTAACCCAGCCCGGACTCGCAGGCAGGACCGCGCTGCGACTCGGACAGCCTTTGAATCGCTCGAATTCCATTTTTTGTTTGCTTCACTGCCGCGCTGAACTTGGGTTCGTTTGCTTTTTTGTTTTGTGTTTGCCTTCGTCATGTAGGGTGAGAGCCGTTTGTGTGTTTGTGGTGTGTTTGTGGTGTGTTTGTGGTGTGTTTGTGGTGTGTGTGTGTGTGTTTGTGGTGTGTTTGTGGTGTGGTCACTCGGCCTTGAATGAGACAATTGGTTCCCATTCTCTCCCCCGCTCCCCACGGCAACCCCTGGGTCTGTTGGGTTGCTCGCGCCTGGTGGCAAGGTGACACGTGGTGGCAGGTGGCAGGTGGTGTTTGTGGCAATGTGGCAGGTGGTGTTTGTGGCAAGGTGGTGTTTGTGGCAAGGTGGTGTTTGTGGCAAGGTGGTGTTTGTGGCAAGGTCGTGTTGGTAGCAAGGTGGCAGGTGGTGTTTGTGGCAAGGTGGCACGTGGTGTTTGTGGCAAGGTGGTGTTTGTGGCAAGGTGGTGTTTGTGGCAAGGTGGTGTTGGTAGCAAGGTGGCAGGTGGTGTTTGTGGCAAGGTGGCACGTGGTGTTTGTGGCAAGGTCGTGTTGGTAGCAAGGTGGCAGGTGGTGTTTGTAGCAAGGTGGTGTTTGTGGCAAGGTGGCACGTGGTGTTTGTGGCAGGTGACAGGTGGTGTTTGTGGCAAGGTGGTGTTTGTGGCAAGGTGGTGTTTGTGGCAAGGTCGTGTTGGTAGCAAGGTGGCAGGTGGTGTTTGTGGCAGGTGACAGGTGGTGTTTGTGGCAAGGTGGTGTTTGTGGCAAGGTGGCACGTGGCAGGTAGTCCCCCTTGACATCTGTGCACGCGCGTCCTCACCCTCCCCGCGCGCCGGCGTGCGAGGACACGGGAAGACGCACGCAGCGCAACGGAGTGTGCCACTCTCCGCTCTCCGTGTGCCGCGTGCTGCATGCCGCTCTCCGCGTGCTGTGTGCAGGCGGTGCCGTACTTCTGGGCCATGATCCTGCTGGAGGTGACTCTGTGCTGGCTCAAGGGCGCCCGCCTGCCGCGCGTCAACGACACCGTGGGCTCCGTGTCGGCCGGCATGCTGTCCCAGCTCGCCAAGTGCGTCGCACGCGCCCTGCAAGCGCCGATAGCAAACGGGGGACAAAAGATTGTCCAAATCCCCCACCGCCCGCCGCACACCCTGGTAGCCTCCGAACGGGCTGGGTGGGGGGGTGCGCTGCTGTTAGCGAGCACCTATTGAAGGTGTCACCACTCCCCGGCCGGATCACACCAGCGACAAAGATCCCCCGTGTAGCCTTAACAGGCTGTTGGGGCAAGTGCTGTTAGCGAGCAACCTGTGAAGGCGCACGAGGGGGGTGGGTGGCCAGCACCACGCGCGGCCGCCTTTGTCTCCCCCCAGTGGCGATGTTTACGCACCGTGCCAGGTACTCATTTGAGGCTGAGTCGACCTAGGGGAGGCCCAAGGACCGGTTCAGATAATCGTCACCGGTGTTGGCCGTGAGTGGGAATCGAACCCGGGTCGCCGGGTTCGTAGTGCAGCACACACACACGCACATTCACGGAGGGCTGTCGCCTCTGAGATCAAAAAACAAAACTGGAGACACCAATCATGGGCCAGGTCACATCTTTTCCAGTGTCGCCAAGCCGGGCCTCTTTTTCCACTTGTCGTGCCCGGGGGCCGTGCCAGAGCCAGGCTAGAGCCAGCTCGGCACGCGTTGCTTTTCCACTGCGCATAACCGAGCCACGCCTCCGTGCCCTCGCTTGCCCTGCTTGGTCTCCCCCAACCCCCGCCTCGCCGTGGCACGCCTCCTTACCATGCCGGCGGAAGGAAAACAAACCGCGCCCGTGCCCTGCTGGCACCCGTGCTGGCACGGCCCGCCCCGGCTGCGCGAGCGGAGAACGGTGCCAGCTGCCGTGCGCTCCGCCTTCTCCTCGCAGGTTGCTGACGCGCAGCGTGGAGCTGTCGGCGTTCATCTTCGTGCACGAGCGCTACCGCGTCGCCTCGCTGCCCTGGGACTCGCCGCTCACCTGGGCCGTGACCTTCCTCGGGGTCGACCTCGGCTACTACTGGTTCCACCGTCTCGCGCACGGTGAGGGCCGAGGCGACGGGGAGGGCGCGCCGCCGCCCGCGACGTTCTCTCTCGTTCGCCGACGTGGGCACCGGCGCTCTGGAGATTCTCGGTGCGGGGCAATCGACGCGTTCTGCTTGCGCGACGCGGCGCTTGGGCCATCGGGCTGCGTTCGGGTGGCGGTGGTCGGGACGGACGGCACGCACTCGTCTCTGTGCGATCTCACGCCGGTGTGGAACTGAAAAGGGGGATGCGTGTCACCTCGTTACCCGATCCACGGATGGATTAGGCAAATGAACGGGCACACGGCGACATTGACCCGCAAATGACGATGAACCCGGTAAAATGAAAATGTTCGACGTTCGTTTATTACCGGATCGACTGCAGCGCTGTCGATTCACTTTCATCGCGATTGACGATCCGCGTTATGCCACATGTGGGCAAAGCGCGTGGCCCCCTGACCGCCCCCCCACCATTCGATCAAACGACCCCCACGTCTCCACTCTCTTCCAGATGTTATCAAATTGCAGCGCAGGCCGAGATGAGAACCTTTATAATTCATGCTGCCGGAGGAATCCGATAAGCTGCGATCCTCTCTTTGTCGTCACAGATGTCCAGTAAGGGGCACCACGGGGGGTCAGTGAGTTGTCTGTGTGTGTGTGTGTTTGTTTTTCGATGTAAAGCTTTCGTGACTGCAAGGATTCATCTTCTTGGTTCTTTCGGTAAAGTCACGTAGAAGGGAAGTAATAAAATAATAAAAATAAACATAATAATTATAATTTTATTATGTTTTATTTTTATTATAATTATTATTTTATTATGTTTTATTTTTATTATTTTATTACTTCCCTTCTACGTGACTTTACCGAAAGAACCAAGAAGATGTGTTTGTTTTATTAAATAGCCGGCCGGTTCTCGCGTGACGCTCAAGATGCAACGGCCCACAAGGAGCGGATTCCATCGCTTCATCTCTCTGTCTCCCGCCCTCCCCTCCCCGTTCTCGCGCAGAGGTGAACGTGATGTGGGCGGCTCACCAAGTCCATCACAGCTCCGAGTACTACAACCTCTCCACAGCGCTTCGGCAGTCCGTCGTGCAGCCGTACACATCCTGGGTGCGTGTGCAGTGCGACACTCCACCTGCCACACTTGTGTGTGTGTGAGTGTGTCACCTGTGTGTGTGTCATCTGTGTGTGTGTGTTAGTAACCTGTGTGTGTGTCACCTGTGTGTGTGTGTGTCACCTGTGTGTGTGTGTTAGTAACCTGTGTGTGTGTCACCTGTGTGTGTGTGTGTGTGTCACCTGTGTGTGTGTGTGTGTCACCTGTGTGTGTGTGTGTGTCACCTGTGTGTGTGTCATCTGTGTGTGTGTTAGTCACCTGTGTGTGTGTGTTAGTAACCTGTGTGTGTGTCACCTGTGTGTGTGTGTGTGTGTCACTGTGTGTGTGTGTGTCACCTGTGTGTGTGTGTGTGTCACCTGTGTGTGTGTGGTGTTGCAGGTCTTTTATCTGCCAATGGCCCTCTTCATTCCACCGCCAATCTTCATCGTTCACATTCAGTTGAACCTCCTCTACCAGTTTTGGATTCACACGGAGGTACCGCAAGCCCATCCATCGACGGCCAGTGGTTGCGGAGCTGCAGCGCTGCATCCGACACTTTTTCTGATTTTAAATCTGGGCTGCTGACGCGTCGACGCCGCTCGACTCTCGCGTGACGAACATCCTCAGATAAGCGGAGAACGGGGGGGGGGGGGGGGTAGCCAGCCGGACGGTGAGTCGGTGCCGAATTCCCCCTCCAAGCTCTGTCGGTCCTCTAGCTATGGAGCTATGGAACTCTCTAATCCCCTTTGCACATCCGCAACATCAAATGCACTCCGACTTTCAAGAAACGTCAAAGGCCTCCTCTCGCTGTCTGCGTTGGCTCAGGGCTTTCGAGGAGCCCTGAGCCTTAGCACCGCGCCTCTGAGTTGTTGACTTGTCTGCAAAAAATCTGCCGCGTTCTAAATGTCTATTATCAGTGGGGGGGGGGCGTTGTGGCACGTGCCCCCCCTATGATACGATCAAAATCCCTAATTTCGATCGGATCATTGGGGTGTATTAGTAATACATCGGCATTTAGCGACCCGCACTGCCACTGTGTAGCATATTAGTACGTGCCAGGGACTCTATGAGATGATAGGACATCAAAGCAGTTATAAGTGACTCACAGAATTGTGTGCAGTTGCGTATACAGTACACGACTTCCCTGAAGGCATCGCGGTTCGAATTCGACCCTCGATCGATGGCTGCGCTATCGCCGCACACGCGTCGAATAAAAAGCAAGGGACAAGTCCTTACTCTATGAGATCTCTTTTACCAGTGGCAAAATATAATGGTAGGTTTTTACCCTTTTAACTGGTACAAAACTGACACCTTTATTCAAGGCATCATGTTTGCAATGACCACAACACAAGTAGTCAATAAAGCAAACAAAAAGAAGCAACTCTGATAAGGATAATAATATGCACTGTCCTTGAAGTTGATTGGCCCACACCCGAGACGGCTTTCTTTAGAGCCTAGTCCCCATTGGTGTAGGGCCAGATGACACCAGAAGGCGTACAACTCAAAAACAGTGCAATATCAGAGTATTGAGAGTTCGGGGTAAACATTTACACTATGAGATCTCTTTTACCAGTGGCAAAATATAATGGTAGGTTTTTACCCTTTTAACTGGTACAAAACTGACACCTTTATTCAAGGCATCATGTTTGCAATGACCACAACACAAGTAGTCAATAAAGCAAACAAAAAGAAGCAACTCTGATAAGGATAATAATATGCACTGTCCTTGAAGTTGATTGGCCCACACCCGAGACGGCTTTCTTTAGAGCCTAGTCCCCATTGGTGTAGGGCCAGATGACACCAGAAGGCGTACAACTCAAAAACAGTGCAATATCAGAGTATTGAGAGTTCGGGGTAAACATTTACACTATGAGATCTCTTTTACCAGTGGCAAAATATAATGGTAGGTTTTTACCCTTTTAACTGGTACAAAACTGACACCTTTATTCAAGGCATCATGTTTGCAATGACCACAACACAAGTAGTCAATAAAGCAAACAAAAAGAAGCAACTCTGATAAGGATAATAATATGCACTGTCCTTGAAGTTGATTGGCCCACACCCGAGACGGCTTTCTTTAGAGCCTAGTCCCCATTGGTGTAGGGCCAGATGACACCAGAAGGCGTACAACTCAAAAACAGTGCAATATCAGAGTATTGAGAGTTCGGGGTAAACATTTACACTATGAGATCTCTTTTACCAGTGGCAAAATATAATGGTAGGTTTTTACCCTTTTAACTGGTACAAAACTGACACCTTTATTCAAGGCATCATGTTTGCAATGACCACAACACAAGTAGTCAATAAAGCAAACAAAAAGAAGCAACTCTGATAAGGATAATAATATGCACTGTCCTTGAAGTTGATTGGCCCACACCCGAGACGGCTTTCTTTAGAGCCTAGTCCCCATTGGTGTAGGGCCAGATGACACCAGAAGGCGTACAACTCAAAAACAGTGCAATATCAGAGTATTGAGAGTTCGGGGTAAACATTTACACTATGAGATCTCTTTTACCAGTGGCAAAATATAATGGTAGGTTTTTACCCTTTTAACTGGTACAAAACTGACACCTTTATTCAAGGCATCATGTTTGCAATGACCACAACACAAGTAGTCAATAAAGCAAACAAAAAGAAGCAACTCTGATAAGGATAATAATATGCACTGTCCTTGAAGTTGATTGGCCCACACCCGAGACGGCTTTCTTTAGAGCCTAGTCCCCATTGGTGTAGGGCCAGATGACACCAGAAGGCGTACAACTCAAAAACAGTGCAATATCAGAGTATTGAGAGTTCGGGGTAAACATTTACACTATGAGATCTCTTTTACCAGTGGCAAAATATAATGGTAGGTTTTTACCCTTTTAACTGGTACAAAACTGACACCTTTATTCAAGGCATCATGTTTGCAATGACCACAACACAAGTAGTCAATAAAGCAAACAAAAAGAAGCAACTCTGATAAGGATAATAATATGCACTGTCCTTGAAGTTGATTGGCCCACACCCGAGACGGCTTTCTTTAGAGCCTAGTCCCCATTGGTGTAGGGCCAGATGACACCAGAAGGCGTACAACTCAAAAACAGTGCAATATCAGAGTGTGGGCCAATCAACTTCAAGGACAGTGCATATTATTATCCTTATCAGAGTTGCTTCTTTTTGTTTGCTTTATTGACTACTTGTGTTGTGGTCATTGCAAACATGATGCCTTGAATAAAGGTGTCAGTTTTGTACCAGTTAAAAGGGTAAAAACCTACCATTATATTTTGCCACTGGTAAAAGAGATCTCATAGTGTAAATGTTTACCCCGAACTCTCAATACTCTGATATTGCACTGTTTTTGAGTTGTACGCCTTCTGGTGTCATCTGGCCCTACACCAATGGGGACTAGGCTCTAAAGAAAGCCGTCTCGGGTGTGGGCCAATCAACTTCAAGGACAGTGCATATTATTATCCTTATCAGAGTTGCTTCTTTTTGTTTGCTTTATTGACTACTTGTGTTGTGGTCATTGCAAACATGATGCCTTGAATAAAGGTGTCAGTTTTGTACCAGTTAAAAGGGTAAAAACCTACCATTATATTTTGCCACTGGTAAAAGAGATCTCATAGTGTAAATGTTTACCCCGAACTCTCAATACTCTGATATTGCACTGTTTTTGAGTTGTACGCCTTCTGGTGTCATCTGGCCCTACACCAATGGGGACTAGGCTCTAAAGAAAGCCGTCTCGGGTGTGGGCCAATCAACTTCAAGGACAGTGCATATTATTATCCTTATCAGAGTTGCTTCTTTTTGTTTGCTTTATTGACTACTTGTGTTGTGGTCATTGCAAACATGATGCCTTGAATAAAGGTGTCAGTTTTGTACCAGTTAAAAGGGTAAAAACCTACCATTATATTTTGCCACTGGTAAAAGAGATCTCATAGTGTAAATGTTTACCCCGAACTCTCAATACTCTGATATTGCACTGTTTTTGAGTTGTACGCCTTCTGGTGTCATCTGGCCCTACACCAATGGGGACTAGGCTCTAAAGAAAGCCGTCTCGGGTGTGGGCCAATCAACTTCAAGGACAGTGCATATTATTATCCTTATCAGAGTTGCTTCTTTTTGTTTGCTTTATTGACTACTTGTGTTGTGGTCATTGCAAACATGATGCCTTGAATAAAGGTGTCAGTTTTGTACCAGTTAAAAGGGTAAAAACCTACCATTATATTTTGCCACTGGTAAAAGAGATCTCATAGTGTAAATGTTTACCCCGAACTCTCAATACTCTGATATTGCACTGTTTTTGAGTTGTACGCCTTCTGGTGTCATCTGGCCCTACACCAATGGGGACTAGGCTCTAAAGAAAGCCGTCTCGGGTGTGGGCCAATCAACTTCAAGGACAGTGCATATTATTATCCTTATCAGAGTTGCTTCTTTTTGTTTGCTTTATTGACTACTTGTGTTGTGGTCATTGCAAACATGATGCCTTGAATAAAGGTGTCAGTTTTGTACCAGTTAAAAGGGTAAAAACCTACCATTATATTTTGCCACTGGTAAAAGAGATCTCATAGTGTAAATGTTTACCCCGAACTCTCAATACTCTGATATTGCACTGTTTTTGAGTTGTACGCCTTCTGGTGTCATCTGGCCCTACACCAATGGGGACTAGGCTCTAAAGAAAGCCGTCTCGGGTGTGGGCCAATCAACTTCAAGGACAGTGCATATTATTATCCTTATCAGAGTTGCTTCTTTTTGTTTGCTTTATTGACTACTTGTGTTGTGGTCATTGCAAACATGATGCCTTGAATAAAGGTGTCAGTTTTGTACAAGTCCTTACTCACTAACAACTCCTCTACCATTTTTCATTGCTGGAGGGGTTGCCCCCCCCCCTACCTGAAAATCCTATTATTGTTCTTCGTCTTCTTCTTTGGCTGATTGAATACAAAGGGCGATGAAACCCAGAGCACCCGGGATCTTTCGCGTCCCTCGTGAGTGCGACGGACGACGCGGAAGCATTTTACGGTTTCATGCCACGGCGCCGCAGTGTTAAACCGGGGTGGCCCGCTGGATTCGAACCGCAAAAAAAAACTCCTCCGTGACGACAGCCGGCCCAACGCGCTGACCGCCGACGGGACCCACGGCGCCGCCCCGCAGGGGTCAACCGCGGCACCGCGGCAGCTCCAACATCCCCGTCGCGAGGCGAACAAGAATCGCGTTGCTGGAGACCCGCCCCACCCCCGCCGGCGGGGACGCGTGGGTGGGTCGCTGCGCCAACTCACGCGCGGGACGTTACCGTTGCAGATGATCACTTCCCTGGGACCTCTCGAGCACGTGCTGAACACCCCGAGCCACCACCGGGTCCACCACGGTGAGCCTGCCGCGTCGCCGCGTCTGCGGCGTCAGCGGGCGGACGGTGACGCGCGTCCCGCTCGTATCCGACGATGATTTTCTTTTTTTACAACGACGCGTTCATTCTAGGAGTGCATTGGTTCGACGTGAGTAGCAACAAAACAACAACAACAACAACAACCCTGGGGACTGGTTTCGGCAATCGGTGTCACATCGGCGGAACGAGGCGCGCTCGTGTGATTGGCTACATTGGAGATTGGCCCCAACAAATCCGACCGTTTTAGTCTTAATTGATTGGTGGGTCAAAGACAACCGCAGTTCTAACCTCGCTCAAAGGGTTCGGGTTTACGCCCAGCGAGACGCAGCGTCTCTCGTCGTTGTTGTCGTTGTCGTCGTTGTTGTTGTTGTCTAACCACGCGTGTCGCAATCGTGCCCTAGGCCGCAATCCGTACTGCATCGACAAGAACTACGGTGGCACGCTGATCATCTGGGATCGCTTGTTTGGTAACTCGCTGCCCCCCAAAGAGCTCACGCACGCTCCTACATACGCACGCTCCTACACACGAACACACGCACGCACACACGCACGCTCTTACACACACACACACACGTACGCTCCTACACACGCACGCACGCTCCTACGCACGCTCCTACGAACACACACACGCACGCCAAAGTCGGCGCAGCCCAGCGGTGGCGCGTCTGGCTACCGCTTGCGGCAGAGGCTCGCGGTTTCGACTCCAGTGGCCGCCCTGGTTAATACTGCGGTGCGGTATTGACCATAGATATACCACGTGCCGTCGTCCGCAAGAGCTGCCCATCGTGGCCTAAACTTTCCGGATTACGAAAAGGAATGGACCGCTTAATTACTCAACCTGGATTACACATCTCGCAATTACTGCCCCCGCAGCCTCCCTACCGGCGAAACTAATTCCCGCCTGCGGGCCAGCTGGCGAAAGTCACTTTACGCCGCACGGGGACGGCTGCCGCTGGGGGTTCCCCTCTTTGCGACGCGCCGTGCGGCGCACGATGGCCCGGGGTGGAGGTGGGCGGGAGCCCCCTTCAAACAAAGCCTGCTCATTATTCATTCTAGATTTGAAGTTTTCGTGACTGCAAGGATCCATACTTTTTGGTTCTTTCGGTAAAGTCACGTAGGTAAAAAATAAAAAAACAGATATGTGGAAATCCTCCCCGTAGAGGTGGTTCATTCTAGATTTGAAGTTTTCGTGACTGCAAGGATCCATACTTTTGGTTCTTTCGGTAAAGTCACGTAGGTAAAAAATAAAAAAAACAGATATGTGGAAATCCTCCCCGTAGAGGTGGTTCATTCTAGATTTGAAGTTTTCGTGACTGCAAGGATCCACACGCTTTGGTTCTTAGAATGAACCACCTCTACGGAGAGGATTTCCACATATCTGTTTTTTTTTTCACCTACGTGACTTTACCGAAAGAACCAAAGACTACGGCTCATTGTGTCGCTGTCTCTTGAAGGGACCTTCCAATGGGAGGGCGAGAAGGTCGTGTACGGACTCACCCACAACATCAACACCTTCAACCCCTGGGTGGTGCAGGTTCGTGGTCGACCCTGCGTGTGAAGGTCACATTTGGAGTTTGCGTCTCTCTCTCTTTCTCTGTCTCCCCCCCCGTGGTTCCGTTAATGTTTGCCCGGGCCCTCTGGTTTCTCCCCTCCACATTTAGAATCAACGTCACGCGTTTAGAGAGTATTCGGCTGCTGTAAATTTCCACGTGATGATGATGATGATAAGCCACTTCGTTGAGCAATCATTTGTGATAGGTCACTTCTGAAAAAGAGCTATACAGCTTGGTGGGGCCTTACCTAGTAAAGTAGAAAAAATAGTTTAAAGGCGCAGCCCTGCAATTGCTGGCTCCCGCTACCGCTGGCTGGCAGCAGGACTTCCTACACAAGACCGAGCGAGTTCAGAGATCCGCTCTCGAGGGTTTCTGGGCCGACTCTTCATACGCCGTTGGGAAAAGATGGGAGCACCCAACACCGAGAGAGGTTTAATGAGTTATCTTAATTCTAGATTTGAAGCTTTCGTGACTGCAAGGATTCATATTCTTAGGTTTTTTCGGTAAAGTCACGTAGGTAAAACATCAAAATTAATAAAAATAAAATAAAACAAAAATCACGACGTTTCGGAGGCAACACAAGTCTCCGTTATCAGGTGGGACCGTCACAGCCGGATGCAGCTAATCCGGCTGTGACGGTCCCACCTGATGACGGAGACTTGTGTTGCCTCCGAAACGTCGTGATTTTAGTTTTATTTTATTATTATTAATTTTGATGTTTTACCTACGTGACTTTACCGAAAAAACCTAAGAATATGAGTTATCTTACACTCGTTAATTCGCACGTCGTGTTCTTATCGGATTTGATTTCGAGCCGATGTCTGACGCAACCGATTTTTTCTTCAGATCGTGAATTTGGGTTCGCTTCTGCCTCACGTCACCATCACCACCATCACCACCACCACCACCACGACCACGGAACGTTGACTAGTCTTCTGCCAACGTTTCGGTTCTCAGTACGTCCACTTCCGGCACATCTGGCGCACATTCTGGACGACGCCAGGCTGGTGCCACCGCCTCTGGATTGTGATCAAGGGCCCCGGCTGGGCCCCCGGGAAGCCCAGGCTGGGCTGCCTCGACGACATCCCCAAGGTCTCTGTCTTCCGTCGCTCGTGACCTCTGGCGTGGCGACCCCTGGCCTTGACCCCTGGCATAGCGACCCCTGACCGTGACCCCTGGCATGGTGACCCCTGACCGTGACCCCCTGGCATGGGGACCCCTGGCTGTGACCCCTGGCTTTGACCCCTGGCATAGCGACCCCTGACCGTGACCCCTGGCATGCGACCCCTGATCATGACCCCTGGCATAGCGACCCCTGACCGTGACCCCTGGCATAGCGACCCCTGACTGTGAACCTCGGCATGGTGACCCCTGACCGTGACCCCCGGCGTGGTGACCCCTGGCCATGACCCCCCGGCGTGGCAACCCCTTGGCCGTGACCCCCCCCGGTGCCGCGACCCCCGGCCATCTTCAGGATCTCGTCCTGAAGAAGCTCGACGCAGTTTCAAGCGAAGCGTCGCGTACCTCGTGCAGCTAAGGTCGGTCGTGAGAATCGCTCTTCGACTCACCGGCGGCTGGGCTGAAGCTGAACGCTCGCACCACGCCACGTGGCGGCTTATTTGGTGGTGGAGGGTTGTCGCCGTGGAAATGTTACCGGATTATTTCGTGGCCCGACCGATATTTTTTTTTACACGAATCAATGGCTCCAGAGTCTCCCGTTTGACCCAGACAAGGAATGGGCATCCAACATCTGGGGTGGCAGGAATTGATTTGTTCCGAGATCTGGTACGGTACGGGTCTTGCTGCAGCAAACCGAACAGCCCTAACAGTCCGAGAGGCTCACCGAGAGACGTCTCGGTTGGGTCTACGCTCGACAAAAAATAAAGTGAAGTTCGACCGGCACTATACGGCTCGGTCGAAACCCCGACGCGGCGAGCGACTGGGGAGGCCGCCTCCCATCCAGCAGCGGTTTGATGAAGGCGGGGGCGTGCGTGCGCCCGTGTGCAGATAACGGGGGGCGAGGTGCCCTACGACCCCGCGCATCCCGGGTGGGTGCAGGCCTACGTCGCGGCGCACTACGCACTCGGCTTCGGCCTTTACGAGAAGCTCATGGCCAGCAACGAGGTGAGGACGGGGTCGTAGGGCACCTCGCCCCCCCCCCACCTCCGGTGAGGGTGAGGAGCGACCGGAGCGCTCTGTCACCGCTGCTGAGCCGATTTTCTATCGAACGGCCCCGTCGGCTCAGAGCCGCCGCCGCCGTGCTGTCGAGAACAGCCGCTCACGTGCCCACCCTCACCCACCCTCACCCACCCTCACCCACACACCCATACACCTCACCCCCCCACACACCTCAACCCCCCCACACACCCCACCCCCCACCCACCCCACACACCTCACCCCCCCCCCACACACCCCACCCCCCACCCACCCCACGACCCCACACACCTCACCCCCCCACATACCTCACCCCCCCCACACACCCCACCCCCCACCCACCCCACCACCCCACCCCCCACCCCCCCACACACCCCACCCCCCACACACCTCACCCCCCCCCACACACCCCACCCCCCACCCACCCCACCACCCCACACACCTCACCCCCCCACACACCTCACCCCCCCCACACACCCCACCCCCAACCCACCCCACCACCCCACACACCTCACCCCCCCACACACCTCACCCCCCCCACACCTCACCCACCCCCCCACCTCACCCCCCCACACACCTCACCCCCCCCCCACACACTCCACCCCACACACCCCACCCCCCCCCCCACACCCCACAAACCTCAAACACCCCCCCCCCACCGCTCCACGTTACGGTCGCTCACGTGGCAAAGCGTGGCCGAACGGAGTCGCCGCGCGGCTTCCCGCGAACGCCGACGCGGCGGCTCGCAGACGCAGCGGCGCTCGTTGTGACGTCACCGCCGACGACGCCGACGCCGCCATTTGCGGTGCTGCCGTGAATGTGCACGCGATGATCGATCCGCTTCGTCGAGATCTCATTCACGATGGCCATCGTGTTGTTGTTGTTGTCATTGCTCGTTGTTGTAACGTCCGCGTCCCAGTGGCCCCCTGCCGGACGTCCGTGAAGAAGAGCTTGCTTACGGCTCTTCGGACTCCTCCTGCGGTCTCAGCAAACATCCCGGTTGCGAATTCGAGCTGCGGCCCATAGAATCGCCCGACGCGGGGCTCCCAGTGTCTCCACGCTCGTGTGCTCGTCCCGTGTGTCCCACCAGGCAACAGCTCGATCAACGGGGAACACAGTTTGGGGGGCCGAGCGCCTCTCCGCTGGCCCCCCCCCCATTCTCCGTGGGAGTGTCTCCGTTTCTGTGACGGGACCGTTGTGAACCTCCCGAGAGAGAGAGAGAGGGGGGGGGGGCAAGTAGAGACGCCCAGACCCCCAGGGCCTTGCAACCGAGAGTGCGTCAACAATGGTGGCGGCCTCAAAATGTCCCTCGCAACACTCTGCCCTTGTGACGTCTCCCGGCTGCCGGGAGGGGGAGGAAGGGATGGGGGGGCACGGCAGCCCCCCGCTCGAGCTGAGCGCCAGATGTCGCCCTCTGCTCCCACAGGCGGCCACGCAGGCTGAAGTTCTCACGCTCCTCGCGTCCATCCTGCTGGCACTCAGCTGCTACAGCTTCATCATGGACAAGCGGTGAGCGTCCTCCCCCCCGCCCCGCCCCCCCTCTCTCCCACCCCCCCCATCCCTCCCCCACCCTGGTGCAAGATGGGATTTTGCGCTCGGCCGTGCCACCGTTCGATTCGGGGGGAGGGGGGCGGAGAGGGGGGCAATGGGCACGAGCCCCCTTGCGAACAGCACTTGCCCTAGCAGCCCGTGTCAGCAGCCCGTGTCAGCAACACGGGGGGGGGGCTCTTTATCTTTTCCCGCGTGCGCCGCAGGACGTACGCTGCCCCCGCGGAGGCTGCGCGCTGCGCCCTCCACCTGGCCTGCCACCTGCTACAGCTCGTGGAACTGGGACTCCCCGCGCAGGTACCGGTCGCCCGCGGCGACGGCGACGACTGTGGGGCGCGCCGTGCGTCGCCGCACCGCCCCTCGTCGTGTGACCCCCGGAGGTCACTTGGAGGGGGGAGGGGGACCTTGAAGGCGGCTCTGCGATGGCCACTTCCGCGGGCCCGTTGGCCTGACGTTTTAAAACCGCGCCTCCCGTTTGGCACGGTTGGCTACGTGCGGTGCGAAAGAAGTTCACCGTACGTACACACACACACACAGAGAGCCGGACGCGAATTTTCCACTCTTGGTGAAAAGGTTCCTGTCCCCCCCCCCCCCCGCCAGGTGTTGTTTGCATCCTCGATGGTGATTTGGAGCCTCAGAAGCCTGAGAGTGATTTAGCTTCCGTCGCCAGACTCTCCAGCCAGCCGACGAGCGACCGCAGACGGATCCGTGGGACGTCATCGAGGACAGAATGTGCCGGACGCCTCCCGATGCCAGCTGTGGGAGGCGAGGCCGATGTCGACGCGGCTGGGCCACGACCACAATGTCCCACGGTCGAGGTGGTCGCTCCCCCCGCTGACTGGGTCCCTACCCACAATGCCCCACGGTCGAGGTGGTCACTCCCCCCGCTGACTGGGTCCCTACCCACAATGCCCCACGGTCGAGGTGGTCACTCCCCCCGCTGACTGGGTCCCTACCCACAATGCCCCACGGTCGAGGTGGTCACTCCCCCCGCTGACTGGGTCCCTACCCACAATGCCCCGCGGTCGAGGTGGTCGCTCCCCCCGCTGACTGGGTCCCTACCCACAATGCCCCGCGGTCGAGGTGGTCACTCCCCCCGCTGACTGGGTCCCTACCCACAATGCCCCACGGTCGAGGTGGTCGCTCCCCCCGCTGACTGGGTCCCTACCCACAATGCCCCACGGTCGAGGTGGTCGCTCCCCCCGCTGACTGGGTCCCTACCCACAATGCCCCACGGTCGAGGTGGTCGCTCCCCTCGCTGACTGGGTCCTTACCCACAATGCCCCGCGGTCGAGGTGGTCGCTCCCCCCGCTGACTGGGTCCCTACCCACAATGCCCCACGGTCGAGGTGGTCACTCCCCCCGCTGACTGGCTCCCTACCCACAATGCCCCACGGTCGAGGTGGTCGCTCTCCCCGCTGACTGGGTCCCTACCCACAATGCCCCACGGTCGAGGTGGTCGCTCCTCCCGCTGACTGGGTCCCTACCCACAATGCCCCACGGTCGTGCATGACGCCATCATCCCTCCCAGCCACCGCTTCTCAGCCTCTCTCTTCTCACTCACTCTCTCGCTCCACTCACTCACTCATTCCACTCACTCACTCCACTCACTCCACTCACTCCACTCACTCATTCCACTCACTCACTCCACTCACTCACTCCACTCACTCACTCCACTCACTCACCCCACTCACTCATTCCACTCACTCACTCCACTCACTCACTCCACTCACTCACTCCACTCACTCACTCCACTCACTCACTCCACTCACTCACTCACTCCACTCACTCACTCACTCCACTCACTCACTCACTCCACTCACTCACTCCACTCACTAGTTCCACTCACTCACTCCACTCACTCACTCCACTCACTCACTCCACTCACTCACCCCACTCACTCACTCCACTCACTCACTCCACTCACTCCACTCATTCACTCATTCCACTCACTCCACTCACTCACTCACTCCACTCACTCACTCCACTCACTCACTCCACTCACTCACTCCACTCACTCCACTCACTCACTCACTCCACTCACTCACTCCACTCACTCACCCACTCACTCCACTCACTCCGCTCACTCTCTCACTCCACTCACTCCACTCATTCACTCATTCCACTCACTCCACTCACTTCACTCACTCCACTCACTCCACTCACTCACTCCACTCACTCACTCCACTGACTCCACTCACTCACTCCACTCACTCACTCCACTCACGCACCGCTCACATTGCCCAGGCCGGCTCCATCTCTTGTGGCCACACCGAGACACAAATCCATCGCTCGAGGGGGGGGGGGGGCTGAGTTAGTGGGTGGCATGGAGGGGGGGTGGGGTGGTAACGCCCCGCACAAACTGGACGCCTTCATTGATTAGCTTTAGAAGTTTACAATTAAGAATTAAAATAAATTGTATGCGCCCGCGATTCATGATGTGAGGGACTAAGAAAACCTCTGACCCCCCCCAACATACCCAACCAAGCCCCCCCCCCAACCCAAACATATGGGGGTGGGTATGGGTGGACCCTCGGGTGTCTAGGGCTGCGTCGAGAACTTGGAAGTGGAAGGAAATCATCCACTCCTTTCGGGGGGGTTGATAAAATGAAGTACCAGCCCGTGGGGAAGATTTTATCAAAGAAAATGACTGAAGAATCTACACCATTGGAACCTCATTTGCCAGTAAAAAATATGATAATTGTTTTTTTACCCTTCTATCTGGCAACAAAACTGACACCTTTTTTTACGACAGAGTCATGTTTGCATCGACCACAATACCTGCAGTCATAATGCAAACAAAAAACACAACTCTGATAATGTATGCACTGTCCTTGAAGTTGATTGGCGTCATTTGGTCCAACCCATGTGAGACTAGGCTCTAAGGAAAGCTGTCTCGGGTGTGGACCAATCAACTTCAAGGACAGTGCATACATTATCAGAGTTATGGTTTTTTTTGCATTATGACTGCAGGTATTGTGGTCTATGCAAACATGACTCCTTGTAAAAAAAGGTGTCAGTTTTGTTGCCAGATAGAAGGGTAAAAAACCAATTATCATGACTGAAGAAGTTCACTTTTCTTGGGAACATTTCGTTTACGTGATCAAAGCAAAACGCAATATACACGAGCCGTTGTGATCGGAGGCCATTGGACTTCCTGTGATATTGCCGTTTGTAACAATAAACGATATTCTGTTGACGCGTTTGGCCGTGTCAATTTTATTTTGCTACAACTTGGCTGCTAGTGCTGGCAGGTGGAATCGAACCGGCCCATCATTGCAATATTGCAAGCCCAGTGTGGTGACCCATCACACCACTGTGGCAGCTTGCATCTATTTAAAGCTGTGTCTTGATGTGAGTCTACGTGTCTCTGAGTCTACGGGTCTCTGCTGGAGTCCACGGGTGTCTGTGCGAGTCTACGGATCTATATGGGAGTCGACGGGTCTCTGTTCGAGTCTATGGGTCTTTGTGTGAGTCTACGGGTCTCTATTCGAGTCTATGGGTTTCTGTGTGAGTCTACGGGTCTCTGTGTGAGTCTACGGGTCTCTGTGTGAGTCTACGGGTTTCTGTGTGAGTCTATGGGTTTCTGTGAGTCTATGGGTCTCTGTGTGAGTCTACGGGTCTCTGTGTGAGTCTACGGTCTCTGTGTGAGTCTACGGGTCTCTGTGTGAGTCTATGGGTCTCTGTGTGAGTCTACGGGTCTCTGTGTGAGTCTACGGGTCTCTGTGTGAGTCTACGGGTCTCTATGCGAGTCTATGGGTCTCTGTGTGAGTCTACGGGTCTCTGTTTGAGTCTACGGGTCTCTGTGTGAGTCTACGGGTCTCTGTGTGAGTCTACGGGTCTTTGTTCGAGTCTATGGGTTTCTGTGAGTCTATGGGTCTCTGTGTGAGTCTATGGGTCTCTGTGTGAGTCTATGGGTCTCTGTGTGAGTCTACGGGTCTCTGTGTGAGTCTACGGGTCTCTGTGTGAGTCTATGGGTCTCTGTGAGTCTATGGGTTTCTGTGAGTCTACGGGTCTCTGTGTGAGTCTTTGGGTTTCTATGAGTCTATGGGTCTCTGTGTGAGTCTACGGGTCTCTGTGTAAGTCTACGGTCTCTGTGTGAGTCTACGGGTCTCTGTGTGAGTCTACGGGTCTCTGTTTGAGTCTACGGGTCTATGTGTGAGTCTATGGGTCTCTGCGTGAGTCTATGGTTCTCTGTGTGAGTTTACGGGTCTGTGTGAGGCTACGGGTCTCTGTGTGAGTCTACGGGTCTCTGTGTGAGTCTATGGGTCTGTGTGACACGTGAAGTCATCCCAATCGATTTGCCCAACTCACCCACCCACCACCTCATTGCTTCTCGCAAAACAAGACTGCCATTCTCTGTCTCTCGAGCGCTCGGCCGCTTCAACAAGACAGACATGGGGGGCTGGGTAGGTGGGGGGGGCTGGGTGGGTGGGTGGGGGGCTGGGTGGGTGGGGGGCAGCTCCGTGGTTGATCGACAGTTCCGCAGGAGTTGGGCGACGCGCGATGCAAGATCGGCCGCGTTAGATCGTGAGACAACAATAATTATCTTAAGCTCGTTTAACTTTCGCGGCGTAAATCATTTACCGATTAAAAGCGCTCCACCAACATTCAACTGCTATAAATTGCCACGTGATGACAAGCCACTTCGTTGAGCAACTTGTCGTCTGTGGCCAGGTCGCTTCTGAAACAGGAACTATTTAAGCTCAGTGGGATCTTACTTGGTCAAATAAAATGAGTTCAGTTTGGTTAGTGACCGACCGTAACCTCCACGCAACTGTCACACAGTGCCGGATTATCGCAGGAGCTACATATGTAGTAGCTACATATGTAGTAGTAGCTACTACATATGTAGTAGTAGTTACATGAGTAGCAGCTACGGGCCCCGCACTTTCAAGGGCCCCGCGCTAAATGCTTTCAAGCTATCAATTCCGGTTCAGTGATTCTGCACTTGCTCTATTACTATAGTACTACACCGCCTTCGACTTTTATGAACGACCGAGTGTTTAAGGTTAGCGATTTGTCGTATTATCTGGCTGTATAGCAAATGAAAAGATACGATTACTTTACTATGCAAGTAAAAAATGTGTGTTTTAATATGCTATGTGTTTTTTATTTAGGGCCCCTTTATAACAACATATGCTGCAGGCCCCGCACTATCTTAGTCCGGCATTGCAACACAGCACCCCCATCCTACTCGCTAGCCTCTTTCGCCATGACTGAAAACAAGACCACAGCGATTGTACAATGCAGCTGATCGTCGATTATTTTATTGTCCGGCTGCTTCCAATAATAATCCGGCGGTCCCGGGGTCGATCGGGCGAAACCGCTCCAAAGGTTGTAACCCAGTCCGGCGATAATCACACGCAATCGTGGTGGTGGTGATTGTTGTTGTTGTTGAAACAAGAGCGTGGTGGTGTCACGACTCGGACGACGACATTACTAGGAGCCACTTTATTAACACCGAACAATCTGGGCCCGGGATTCGTGCTTGGACTTGAACTTTCCCGTCGAACGCCACCCCCCTCCCACCCCCCTCGTGCTTCTGCCCTTTCACATCGTCCCTTTGCCCCCTCTCTCGAATGCCCCCTCACTCTTTTCCCTAAGCCCAATCCCCTTGCCCCTTGACACCTCTGACGGATTTCCCCAACCCTCACCTCAGGGTCCCGTTCTGTTTTTCCGCCGTATTCTCATTTAAACCTTTTCCTCCATCATACAGGTGGGGGTTGTTATGGGTTAGATCGCGTAAATATATAAATGTGTCGTTAAACCCGCCACCACCCGACACAGCCAACTAGTAAGGGTTGTCACGTAAACAGAACGTGGCCAATTTGTCACTAGTACAGCACTAGTGTATAGTGTAGTGTATAGTAGTGTATAGTAGTGTATAGTGTAGTGTATAGTGTAGTGTATAGTGTAGTATACTAGTACAGCACTAACCGGTGTGTTCGAGAGCCGAGCCACAACATTTACAATCTGAGTACGACGTTTTGCCAGTAATTGCAACTAGCTTCATCAGGCGACAAGCCAGATTTGTGGAGAAGTCCACCTGTTTTGTTCCTTATAAAGAGGCATAGATGTGGTGACAACACTTGTGCACTCTTCTTGCGCGAATAGGGGGGGGGGTTAATGGGTCAACGTACATTATACATGCGCATTATGCGAGCCCATTGATCTTGTACCTTCTGTTGATTGTGTGCACTAAAATAGCCGTACCAACGGTAATCCCTATTGAAGTATGGTGGCCAGTATAGGCATGCATTTAAACAAAGTATTATTTGACGATTCGCTTCCAAGCAGCACTAAGCCTATAGCTATCCGAACGGTTAAATGCATTTTTTTATTTCAATTTTGATAGATTCTCTAATTAAGTATTGGACAGTAGTTACTATTTGTTTCCCTTCAATCATTTCAACGCCCAGCCTCCCGACCAATCGCCGTGGAGGCCTCTTTCAGCCAATCGGAGACCTTGGTTTATCTTTGAAGTCGTTCGGCTGCACATTGCCTTGGGGCATTTCCCCGTGATGCAGTCTTCGAGATTAGAATGGTAAGGTACGGTATAGTAAATACGGTAAATTGTTTTACAGTAGGATATTTATTTTTGCCTGTGTGTACACGTTTATTCATGCCCAATTTCATAGAGTAAACGTTTTAAAAACGCAAACAACACCAGAAACGTAATGTTACGCAATCTTAAATGATGATATCGTGATTATACATTTTTTTAAATGTCCTGTCAGAACATTGAATATGTCATCGATGAAAATGAACGGCATCCTTTTAAAGCTGCGCCATCCGATATAATAATCATAGGAAAAAAATAGTCGTAAGACATTTTTGCTTAAAATATACCTTGATATTTTTCTCAATTATTTCAAATTCGATCTGCTTATGTGCGGCACACATCGCGCACGCTCTCATATAATAAGGGAAGCAGCAGCAGCTGTTCGAAAGTAATCACTGACGTATATTCTTAGGTTTTTTTCGGTAAAGTCACGTAGGTTAAAAATTATAATTAATAAAAGTAAAATAAAATCAAAATAACGACGTTGAGGAAGCTTGTGTTGCTTCCGAAACGTCGTGATTTTTATTTTATTTTTATTTTACTTTTATTAATTAATTTTTTTTTCCTACGTGACTTTACCCGAAAAAACCTAAGAATATGAATCCTTGCAGTCACGAAAGCTTCAAATCTAGAATTAATCACTGAAGGCCTACGAAACAGAAGTGCATTGGCCCTACAAGAACCTTACTCCGACCCTACCCCCACCCGAGTTCTCCACTCGGCCTTCCCTTCCAGAACCGTCCCTGTGTCTCTCATTCCTCATCGCACGGTGATCGGGTCTGTCAACCCCGCCCCCCCCCCCCCTCAGACTCGACTGCTCCTCGTGAACTCTCTCGCCATCAAGTAACGCCGACAGCTGTCTGTCCTGCACAACCCCCTCGCAAACGGGAACCCGTACCCTACCCGTACCCTACCCGTACCCTACCCGTAATGAGTGACAAACGGTTACTCACCAGTGATTCACGGCCTACCCGTACGGGTACCCGTTTGCGACTTTGGTGCGGCCGGGTACGGGTAGCCGGGTATCGGGTACCCGATTGCGACCTCTGCCCCGTGGTGGTGGCGGCGGCGGTGGGCGTGGTCAGTACCGAACGTGACGTCACTGTGACCGCACCGGGCAGACGACGGCGTCTACCGCAGGGAGCGCGCGCGCCGCGTTGCAGCGAACTCTGGCCCCGAGAAGGCGACCTTTGACCCTCCTAAAGCACAAAAACAACTCGGCGCACTGGGGAGTTGACAACGGCCGCCTCGTGGCCTTCGAAGGAAAGCAACCGCGGTGGAAACGGGGCGACGTTTCGGGCAACGTTCCTTGCGTAGAAAAATTGCACGTGCGATATGATGAAGGATCGTTGCCCGAAACGTTGTTGTTGATCATGTTGTGCGCCAACTGCCAACGCAGCACCAGCAAATAATTATTTCACCCTCCCTCCCGCCCACCGCAATCTTTACAGCTTTTCACTCTTCAACCTTCGACACGTTCACAGCGGCAATGTTTATCACACATCGGCATCGGCAACAGCCGTGATGCATCATCCACTGCTGGATGAAGGCGAACCTGCCTGCCATTCCCCCCCGCAAGCTGCCATGCGATGACTGACAAATACAACCGGAGCCGATTTCATCGCTCCGTCTCCACGGGGGAGAAGCTGACCCCCTTTGGGCCGCGTTGCCTCGCCTCTTGGCTGCAGCTCTGGGCCGATCCCCGTGTCTGGGCCACATCGTCCGCTGACCCCGCTAGCCAAGCCGACACCTTTGAACCTTTGACTCCACGACCCACGTGCCCTCTCTAACCCGCTCGTCCGTGTCTCCCTCTTTCAGGTTCTTTCCGTGAACTCCAATGCCGTCCTCAGGTGAAGAACAGGACCTGTTCTTCACCTGAGGATGGCTGCTTGCGTTGTGACCGAAACGTCGTGAGAATTCTTTTATTATGTTTTATTTTTATTATTTTATTACTTCCCTTATACGTGACTGTACCGAAAGAACCAAGAAGATGAATCCCTGCAGTCACGAAAGCTTTAAATCGAAAAAGTGAAAACTTTATTATTATTTGACCAGGTAAGGCCCACTGAGCCATACACGGGCCGTCCATAAATTACATAACGCGATTTTGGACGACTTTTTACCCCCCCCCCCCCAAAATGATAGCTCAACAAAAGTGGCTTTCTCGTCACGTGGAAATCTAAAGCAGCCAAAATACAACCGAAACGCGAGATGTTGGTTCTAAATGTGAAAGAGGGAGGAAACAAAACGTTGGAGCCGGAGAAAAATCCACGCGACCACGGGGAGAGAGACACCGCAAACTCCAAATATACAGCAGCAGGCGCCGTCAGGGTCGGGATCGAACCCACGACCCCCTCCCTGTTACATTACGAGGAGTAGAGTCGAGGCGATTGCTCTACGGGAGAAAGTGGAAGGCAGAGGAGAGGGAAGAGAGAAGAGAATGGGAAGTAAGGGGGGAGATGGTGGTGGGAGAAACGGAAGCCAAGGGTCAGTAGAGACGAGGAGAGAGAGATGCTGCGTCAGGGCCTCCACGCTGCTGCTACTGCACGGAGCAGAGTCTGTTTTCACAGCGGGCGGTGACGGGGAGAGGGGAGGGGGTTCAGAGTGGGGGGGGGGCCGCCAGGTAGAGGTCACGTGCTCCACGTGGCGAGTGCTCCCCTGCTCCCTGCTGGTCAGCACGAGTATGGCATCATCGGTGGCAGGGCGACTGTGGCCAGGTGGCTCATGAGGTTAGCGAGACGCTTATGCCGGGCTCCCGTCAAGAACCTGGGTCCAATGCGGGTTTCAGCCGCCCAACCACGGTGATTAAACATAATTTCTCAAGTGTAATGCGTTGATGGTCTCAGCCAGGTCACCGGTGACTCGCACAGACACCCGTAGACTTAAAGAGACCACGTTCCGAGTAAACCGGTCTACTCAAGTGGAGTGAGTTGGTGGTCTCAGCCCGGTCACCACTGCACAAAAACACCACCCCCCCCCCCCCCATCTCACAACATTTGCTTCTGTACATATTTGTGGGAGAAAAAATTACAGAATTAAAGATGTCGGTTCGAGAGTCATGCGATGAACATGAATGAAAAACCTTAGAGCGGGTGGGAAATTGCTCCTGCAATTTGTACGTAGAACTTCTTTCCCACCATACATAGCCGCCCGTGCTAAATCAGAGGTGCGAATTTGGACCAGAGATCACTTGCAGAAGGGATATCGGAGGAAGCTATGCGACATCCGCTTCTGCGGGCTGTTTCACGAACGCGAAGGTTTCGCGCTGCTCACTGCAACATCTCCAGATGTGCCCCTCTCGTGTCGACACGACGCCCGTGGGACATATATTTCTGTCGGGCCATTTACCTGGTTGTGTTCCCACCCAGCACACCAAAGACAAAGATCCCCCCGTGTAGCCTTAACAGACTGTTGGGGCAAGTGCTGTTTGCGAGCAGCACCAATGAAGGCCGGCACAGCGCACGAGGGGGTGGGTGGCCAGCACCACGCCCGGCCGCCTTTGTCTCCCGAGTGGCGATGTTGAGATACCACACCAGGTACTCATTTGAGGCTAAGTCCGCCAAGGGGAGGCCCAGGACCGGTTCAGATAATCCTCACTGGTGTTGGTGGCCGTGAGCGGGAATCAAACTCGGGTTTGACGGGTTCGTAGCGTGGCGTGCTAAACGCTACACCACCGCACCCCGGGGCACACCACGTCCACTGACACTCACTGTGGGCTGTGGTTGCTACTCATGCCTTGCCACCTCGGCCAGGCGGTGAGAAATGCTTATCGCTTCTTCGGCTCTTGATGTGAGACGGCAGTTTGGCACCGCGTGTACTGGTGAGAGACATCGACCAGTGTGTGACCCCCGTCTCCACGTGACCACGTTTATTCAATGATTTTGCTCCCCTTGCAAACAGAAGCACGACATTCAAACTCCCACACATCGTCTCCCACCCACGATGCCTCCACCACCTTCCACAACTCCCACAGGTCACCTCCCGGCCACGATACCTCCTGCATCCTCCTACGGAGCCCGGCTCTCGTCAACTCCGATTCACGCCAATCACCGCCCCCACACAACTCCCGCCGAGCATATTTGTGCGAGCGCAGACACGGAACGTCGAACGACAGGAGCGCTACATTCACCGGACGATTCAGTAGAAGTGTCGACACGTTCGTCAGTAAGACTGCGTGGGGCCTTAAAAGAAAGAAAAAAAAAAGTTAATAATTGGCGACGCTACAGGCAATGGCCCGTTTCTTTATGGCACGTAAATGATTTTAGATTAATTTATGACCACACAGCGTTACTTATGAATGTATTGAGTCTTCTGTCATTTATTTGGGCTGGTGCGAACTACTGCCAACGCAGCGGCGGTGGCGGCAGCATCACCGTATAATTTGTTAAAATAAAAATGGGATCCGCATTTAAATCGGAAACGTGAGGTCACTGCCAAATGCCGTCACGCTGTGACGTCGCGTGGATCCTCTCCCTGGTGTCCCGCAGTAACCGGCGGCGACGGTGACGACGACGGTGGCGACGCTCGCGTCGGGCATCGAGCAGCCGCTCGCATCGCGCAGTGAAGACGATCGGGAAAAATGTGAAAACAAAGCTCAGAAATTGTCCTAAAAAATCTGAAAGCGTTTAATCCAAAAACTCATCCCCGCCCGCCCGCCCGCCCACACTGTGAATCTACAGAGCAACATAAGCAGGCGGAAATTACAACGCAAACTCAAACCCGTGCCAATTTCCCCCAAAAATATATACCGGGTCCCGCGCACAAGAGAGTAGTAGGGGGGGGAGGGGGGGGCTTTTTGGAGGACCCCCACAAAGGTGCAGAGAAAAAAAAAACTGAAAAAGCGGTCGCTCGCCAAAGCTCCACAGCGTTAACGACGCAAAGCAACGCGGGGGGGAGCCTCGCGTGCACAGCGCCCCCCACCGCAGACTTGACGTAAAACCGCGTCTCCGCAAACGCGCGCAAAAAGACGTCGCACGCCCGACATTCCCGGTGTAGTTCCGTGCACAGGCAGTACAAATATTACCCACAGGGCAGCGCTGCGTGCGGCCTTCTCCGTGAGCCCCCAGGCCAAGATTCAATGGGTTCTTTGCGTTACTCCCAACGGGGTCAACTACGCAGGCTGCGCGTCCTCAGCAACGAGGCCGCAGGGCTTGGACACGGGCCCGAGCAACGGCCTTCGTGGCATTAACGGGGTTTCGTTTTAGAAAACCGATACCGACTTAATCGTCGTCATGTGACCGACCCCCCTCCCCCCCTCCCCCCCTGCCCACCCGGAGATAAACGGCTGCGGGTAGGCGGTGAGGGTGGCGGTGAGGTGGTGGAGGAGGGGAGGGAGGTGGAGGAGGTGGAGGAGGAGAAGGTTACAGGAATGCCCCGGAGTGACCCCGCGGATCCTTCTGGTTGCGGTAGCGGTGGGTCAGCCACAGTCCCAGCAACTGGCGGACAACACACGGGGGGGGGGGGGGGGGGAGACCGCAACGGGGAGGGCGAGAGGGTCAGACACGGGGAGTGGGAGACGTGGGAGACGTGGGAGATTTGGGGAGTGGGAGATGTGGGAGACGTGGGGAGTGGAAGACACATGGAGAGACATGGGGAGTGGTGACGTGAGAGATTTGCGGAGTGGGAGATGTGGGGAGTGGGAGACACGTGGAGAGACACGGGGAGTGGTACAGTGGAAGACACGGGGAGGGGTGATGTGGGAGATTTGTGGAGTGGGGGATGTGGGACACACGGGGAACGGAACGGTGGGAGACACGGAGAGTGGGAGACACGCGGAGGGGTGACGTGGGTGATTTGTGGAGTGGGAGACTCAGGGAGAGTGAGGGACAAAGATGGACGAGAAGGGGTGGGAGAGACAAAGATGGGGACGCACCAGGCTGAAGGCAAAGAAGAGTCCAATGCCCCCGACTGCGCGTAGGAGTCCGTCTAGGGACTTGCCAAAGACCAAGCTGCAAGGCGTGTAATTGGGGTGAGCCTGCACGACACACGGTACACAGACACAGGTTACCACGGCGCCTGTACCAGGCAAGGTGCACTCTCAGGTGTGGAAGGCTCACAGGAGGTCACAGGACAGGACGACTGCCAGATGTGCCACTTGTGCTCCCCACTGTCACCGTTCTGCATGTTATCCGCCCAGCGGTCTGCTCGTTGTTGTGAGCATCACTCCTCCATCCTCCACTGTTGATGTAGGGGACGACTGCCTCTTAACTGCCCCAATAGCACCGCCGGTACCAGTCATCGGCAAGTCCACTGGGCTCCACCGTCAGCCCATCTCTTCTCCAGACCGTGCCGTGCCCCCTCTATTTTGGCCAAACAGACGCTGCATGGGCATGCGGTGGCAGGGCATGCGGACCACGTGACGAGTCCCCGCCTGCCAGAGGAGCTCACCGATGGGAATGTGCGAGTTCGCGGGCGTCTCCCGAGGATTCAAGCCGATATTTGGTGCGATATTTACAAATAGATCCGGTTCCCCTTGAGCAGACTTTGAGCCCATAAACTCGCTCAGTTAGCTCAGCGTTGGTGGCCGTGGGGCTGTCGTTGTGGCGGGGGAGTGTTGTGGTCGGCAAACCTCGGCGCAGAGCGGATCTTCCGTGGTGTTGGTGAAGCCACAACACTGCAGGTACTTCTGAACGTCTTCGCGGGTCTTGTTGTTGGCGTTGGCCCAGCTCAACTCCAACAGGGTGTCCTACCGGAACACAAAGACAAAGATCCCCCACGTAGCCTTTTAATAGACTGTTGGGGCAAGTGCTGTCAAGCGAGCACCTACGAAGGTTGCAACGGCACACGAGGGGGTGGGTGGCCAGCACCACGCCCGACCGTTTTTGTCTCCCCAGTGGCGCTGTTTACACACCGCACCAGGTACTCGTTTGAGGCTGAGTCGACCTAGGGGAGGCCCAGGACTGGTTCAAATAACCGTAAGCGGGAATCGAACCAGGGTCGCCAGGTTTGTAGCACAGCGCGCTATCCACTACACCACCGCTCCCCAGCATAAAGACAAAGATCCCCGATATAGCCTTAGCAGACTGTTGGGGCAAGTGCTGTTAGCAAGCACCTATGAAGGCAGCAATGGTACACGAGGGAGTGGGTGGCCAGCACCACGCCCGACCGCCTTTGTCTCCCCAGTGGTGATGTTTACACATCGCACCAGGTACTCATTTGAGGCCGAGTCGACCTAGGGGAGGCCCAGGACCGGTTCAGAAAATCGTCACTGGTGTTGGGCCGTGAGCGGGAATCGAACCCATGTCACCATGTTCATAGCGCAACATAGCGCCAACCACTACACGACCGCTCCCCAGCACACACACAAGGGTACACAAACACCCAGGACAAAGACAAAGATCCCCCCCCCCCCCCCCCCCCGTGTAGCCTTAACAGACCGCTGAGGCAATTGCTGTGTGGCATCACATTACCATCAGCCATGGTTAAATCCACTGCTGGATGAAAACCTCCCGAATTCCACTGCCATCTCTCGCTAATAATACTCCACCCCCGCCCCCACATGGCCCTGCTTGCCCCCCCCCCCGAGCCAGACTCGGACAGATGTTGTCTCGTGAGGCCAGCAGCATCGCCATGCTCTGCTTCTGGCTCGGCTCGGCAAAATAGCCGGTGGGGAAAATAAATTATCATAATCCCACCGAGGACCGTGAGGGACACCCGTGCGCTGACCCGGCTAGGATCTGCCACTGGAAAACAAGCGGTAAGGGAGGGGGGGGGTCACGCTGCATGTCAGCTGGGGGCAGCACGGGAACACGTGCTCACACGCAAGGGAAATCCTTACAGTGGAAACGAAGGCCTCGACCTGACCTCCCGTAGGACCCCCCCCCCCGCCGCTACCCTCACCGAACCCCGGCCGTGGTTCGCTGGCACTTGCGCGGTTCCCGCCGTCTCACCACCAGCTGGTTCCCGCCGTCTCACCACCAGCTGGTTCCCGTCGTCTCACCTGCTGGTTCTCGTTGAGGGCGAGGCAGGTGCAGGACACGCCGAGCTGCACGATGAACATGGGCACCAGGATCACCATGTACTGCACGCGCTGCGTCAAGGACAAAGGGGACTGCGCGGGAAGGAGCCACACACGTGACCCACGGCCGCGCCCTCACTCGCCCCTTTAGCCGTCAGCACCACACTCGTCCTCGACATCTGTCCAACGTTTCACCCTTTCACGTTCCGAGAAGTCCGCAAGTTGGAGGGTGCGGATGTCCCCCGTTCACCGCCGAATCTCGGGAAAAACGCGGGCGGCCCAGCGTCCATTTTGCTTCGAGAGGCGAAGCGGCGCCGCTGTTTTCTGAAGGATGCTGTACAGTGCTCACCGCGGAGAACTACAGCAGCACGACCGCCGACAGGCTACGATAGCCGACAGCCAAACTGGTGCCACGCGCCCTCCCGCGTGGGCCTTTCACTCGCGAATCGATTACCGTTCTGCCGACGTAAACGTCCGGAATCGGAAGAAAAACCGATGATGTACGTGTACATCATTGGAACAGGAAAGGGTTAATAAGCAACTTCTTATAATTAGAGGTTTTTTGGGTTAGATCGCGTGGAATATAAATGTGTCGTTAAACCCGCCACTAGTACAGTACGCCGGTGTTGGAGAGCAAATCGACAACATTTACAATCTGAGTAGATTGAGTAGATTGTAAATGTTGTGGATTTACGCAGTAAGGAATTGGCACGCTCTGTTTACGCGAAAAACCTTACTAATTGGCTGCCGAGTGGTGGCAGGTTTCATGACACACATTTATAGTTGCACAATATAACCCAAAAAAAACCTGTATTATGGATATTGGTCGCGAAACTAAGCAACTTTTTGTTTAGTAACTTAAAAAATTAACCCGTAAAAACAAAATTTTTCACTATAAATCCTTTATATGCGTGGCATCGGTTTTATTTTATTATTCATTTATGTTTTTCTTGAGTAAGAGTTTCATTTTTATCACATTGGTATTTTAAATAAAATATGAAAATTCTTTTCCTAAAAAGTGGAAAATTTTGGGAAAAAAATTTCAGGAAAACAAATTGTCACGCACAACGAGTCTGTGTGCAAAATGTCAGCTCGATTGGATCACGGGAAGTGGGTTAAAAAACGACTGAAAGATGTGCACGGTCGTAAGCGCGCAAGCAAGCAAGTGAACTTAATATAAAGGATTTAAAAATATATACATTTCCACGTACATTTACATCCAGAACCAATGAACCCACCCCCCCCCCCTTGCCCACTACTGTTTTAGGCTCTCACAGCTGTACCGATTGACGGTGGATTTTATCAAGCGACCCGCTAACCTCTACTTTGCACTCCCATGGTGTTTTTGTGTTGTTTGTTGTTGTAACTTTCTAATCCCCCCCACCTACTGGACATCTGTGAAAAATTAGCTTCATAGCTCATCGGATTCCTCCAGTCAGAAATAAATATTCTGATACAGTTGGCTTAGCTGTGTGGCGATTGGGTCCAGACAAGGGTCAGAGGTTATGAAACATATTTTCTTTAAAACTGCTTTTCGTGTTTAGTTTGTCTTCCTTCCCCCGCGGTCGGCTATGTACAATACAAAAGAAGTTCAACTTACATACACCGCGCCTCCGATTAGCACGTGCAACTTGGTATTAGAGACAAATTATATGTAACCATAAGAGTTTTTTTTGGGTTAGATCGCGTGACGCGGTGGTACCGGCGTACCAGTACCACCGCAACAACCACCGCAACAACCACCACTGCAACAACCACCACTGCAACAACCACCACTCAGGGCTGCTGTGGAACCACAACCGCCCCCCGTCGCTGGAGACAGGAAGCAGAGGCAGGATGTCAATCCGAGACAGGACAGGATGCCGGGCAGTGAAAAATCCAATGCAGCTCACAACCGCGCCAGCCCCTCTTCCCCCCCCCCCGCGCGCTTTTGTGAGCGACTCTACTGACCCCCCACCGCCACCCCCCCCCCCCCCGTGGTGGCGTTACCCAGCATGCACCCTGCAGAGCGGGGGGACCCAGCGGTGACGGGGCGGGCAGCGCCACTCCAGCACGCTTGTTGAGTGAATGTCATCGACACAGGGAGGGATACATACATGGAAGGAAAACCACAATCGCCGACGCACTTCAGAAAGGACTCGCATAAGCACCTGTGCTCCACCACCAGCAGCAGTACCAACACAACCCCTACAACCACCACAATAACCACCACCAGTACTAATACAACCCCTACAACCACCACCACATCCACCAGGAGTACTAACACAACCCCTACAACCACCACCACCAGCACTAACACAACCCCTACAACCACCACAATAACCACCACCAGCAGTACCAACACAACCCCTACAACCACCACCACCAGTACTAATACAACCCCTACAACCACTACAACAACCACCGATACCCCCACCACCAAAACCACAAACATCCCCTACAACCACTACCGATACCCCCTACTACCACCAGCAGTATCCCTACTATGACCACCACTAGCGCTACCGCCACAAAAAACAAAGATCCCCTGTGTAGCCTACGCAGGCTGGAGGGGCAAGTGTCGCAGTGAGTATGAAGGCCGGCACAGCACACGAGGGGGGTGGGGTGGCCAGCACCACGCCCAGCCATTTTCGTCTTCCCAGTATGGATGCTTACAAACCGCACCAAGTAATACATCTAATGCTGAGTCGACCTAGGGGGAGAGGGGGACGGGGGTGGGGAGGCCCCGAGACCGGTTCAGATATTCATGAACCAATGTTGGCCGTGAGTGTGGAAATTGAACACGAGAACGTCGAGGGGGGATGGGGGAGGTGCGCTTGTTAGCACGTAAACCGCTGCACCGCCACTCCACACAGCGACGACGACTGAAATAATAAAAAACACGCTGAAATCGTGAGCAGCGCGGAAGAAATCGGCGTCCAGTTTTGGCGACGATTCATCGCGACGCCGTTTCACGACCACCTGACACAACCCCCCCCCCCCCCGCCAATCACGGTTCACGACGCCGCCTCTCCGCCCCGATGGCTGTCGCCACCTGGCCGCGCACAAGCGGCAGGCTCGGAATGAGATGCGGCCGGTTTGAAAATCATCGAGAAGATCAACTCCCCCCCCCCCCGCTCCGCCTCCGACTGCCGCAGGGTAGGTGGGGAACGCGGAGCCACCTGCACGGGCAGAGCCGGCGTGGCAACCCCCCACTCCCTCCCACTCCTTCCCACTCCCTCCGGCCGCCCCGTACCTTCCACTTCACGGCCGTGAGTCGCTCAACGTTGTGAGAAACCCGAGTCTCGGGGGGGTAACAGCGACCCCCGAGGGTAACAACAACGCCCGGGGGTAACAGCGACCCCCGAGGGTAACAACAACGCCCGGGGGTAACAGCGACCCCCGAGAATAACGGCGACCCCCGAGGGTAACGGCGACCCCTGAGGGTAACGACAATCCCTGGGGGTAACGATGACCCCCGAGAATAACGGCCAAGAGTTGCGACAAGTCTCGATGGTAACAGCCCTCGAGACTCAGCGACGTCCCGTGGTGCCGCCCTGCCTCGGTGGCCCCGCCGCGCCAGGCCGGTGAGGATACGAAGAAGAGCAGCACCTGGTGGTGCTTGACGGCACCGACGAGGCCGACGATGGAGACGAGGAAGAGGAAGAAGCCAACGGAGATGACGCCGCCCACCACCGAGATGCTGGAGATGATGCCGAAGCCTGCGCCGTAGGCCGCGACCCCGATCAGCAGCAGCCCCACGAGCTGCACGGTGGAGGGGGGGGTCGGGGGGGGGGAGAAGGGAGAGGTGAGAGAGGTTGGGGTTGAGGTAGGGAGGTTTCAGTTTATTTGGTATAGCCCTGTGAGCCATTCGGCTCTTGAATCGGGTGCAACTGCAAGAAAACAAAAAAACATGAACAAGAAAACATCTTAAAGTGACTATGCGCAAACAGAAAAATGCAGAAAAAACTGCAAAGTCTTCCAGAAAAGCACCGTACACCAACGCTGTGTGCAAAAATCCCAGTTGGATGCAAGTCAAACAACAACAACCACAAGACAATTTAGATTAAAGCCATCCGTCTAACTCCATACTACAACAAACAAAACATGGCCAAATCAAAAAAACTTTTGAAATCACCAAAATAAAGGCATAAGCAATGTAACAGTGATCATAGGAACTGTGACCGAATTTTCACAAAAAACGACATAAACAACATGTACCACCAACCCCTTTGGCCACAGCTGGCTGCACGAGTCACTCCACAACAGCAGCAGGAGCATCAGTCGGAGTATCAACATTTGTCAATGCACCTTTAAGATCAGCGCACTAAATCAAAACACAGATCATACTTTGCCGCGGTCATCTGGAGCGAAAACATTTGATTTTAGGCCAATGAATAGCAGTGGCAGCTAGGGATGTACAACTCCTCTAGAGCAGTTTTGAGTGAAGATCTCACAGGTAGTGATCCAAGTTGCAGTTTATTGGCGATAGCATTACAGACCCTGGGGTCATTAATAGCAAAGGCCCTTCCTCCAGTATTTGTACGGCAATACGGAATGTGAAGCTGGTAATTGAGCGAAGACCTTAGGTCACATTTGTTCTTCGAAACAGAGAGGAGATCCAGCAGGTAGTCTGCGGATTTTTTTGTAACTACATCGTGAATAAATAAGATCTGGTGCACAAGCCGTCGAACATTAAGAGATGTTAAGTTTGACCCAATGTAGAGATCTCAGTGGTGAGTCCTATATGGGCAGTTCAATGCAAATCTTAAGGCCGAGTGATAAATTGAGGTGGGAGGGAGGGGAGAGAGGGAGGCGATGGGAGACAGGCGATGAAGTGACGATGTGAGGGGAGCGTGTCGCGGGTGAGAAGGGAGAGGGGTGAGGGGAGGGAGGTTGACACGGAGGTGGGAGAAGTTTGAGGGAGACGATGTCGAAGTGGATTGAGGAGCAGAAGGGAGGAGAGATGCAAGAGGAGAGGGAGGAGGGTGACGAGGGCGAGGTGGAGGACGGGACGCCGATGAAGGAGGATGACGTGGCCACAGGGTTAAGAGGTCAGAGGACATCAAACAGAAATGCTTCTTCCGATTGCAAATCCACCCTTGAACAATCATCGCCCACTGTGGTCACTTACAGTGGTCGGTTTACCGTCACGCCCGAGAGCCCACGACGTACGTGTGTGTGTTGAACTTCTTTCGCACCGTACGTAGCCAACCTTGCTAATCGGAGGTGTGGCTGTAGGCAAGCAATGCAGATTCGCTAGCCTCCTTACCACACAGGTAAATGCCAGGTGGCACAGACAATTGCATCTCATGCAAAATTGAACTAATCTTTAAATATAGATTCTAAAATCTCTTTCAGCCAACTGCGTCTGGATTGTGCTGCTATTGGTGCCGCGTGGTCACGAGACGTAAAATCCATTTGGAGCTCTCGCAGTGAGCAGTGTGATCCCCTTCGCGTTAGAGATCGGCCCACGGAAGCGGATATCACAGATCTACCTCCGAGATCCCCCTCTTCAAGTGACACTCTGGTCCACACAGAACGGCCCACTGAAGTGGTGATCACAGATCTACCTCCGAGATCCCCCTCTTCAAGTGACACTCTGGTCCACACAGAACGGCCCACTGAAGCGGTGATCACAGATCTACCTCCGAGATCCCCTTCGGCTTCAAGTGACAACTCTGGTCCACACAGAACGGCCCACTGAAGCGGATATCACAGAGCTCCCTCTGAGAACCCCTTCGGCTTCAAGTTCAACTCTGGTCCACACACGGGAGGGGGCAGTGCCTTCCCGCCCCGCCCCTCCGCCCGAGAGCAATGTGCCGTCGCATGACAGCCACAACCAAATGAGGTGCAGAGAAGCACAGTGCGATGGGGGGAGGGGTGGGGGTTGTGGTGCAGCCATTGGTGACCGGGCTGAGCCCAAAAACTCACTCCAACACTTGAGGAACCGGTTTCACCACAGGCCACTGAAACCCGCCTACAAATTTCCTGGCCTCCTTGGTTTAAAATAATTCACGGCTACATTTCGGATGAATGCGGCTTGTGTCAACGGTGGCTAGGAGATGTTAACTACCTCACCTGGTCTACAGGAGGTCGTGGGTTCAATCTAGACCCTGACGCCTGCTGCTCTATATTTGGAGTTTTCGTCTCTCTCTCATCATCATCACGGTGGCTTGGAGATGTTAACTACCTCGCCTGGTGTGCAAGGAGGTCGTGGGTTCAATCCCGACCCTGACGCCTGCTGCTGCTGTATATGTGGAGTTTGCGTTTCTCGACCTCTCTCATCATCACGGTGGCTAGGAGATGTTAACTACCTCGCCTGGTCTGCGGGAGGTCGTGGGTTAGATCCCAACCCTGACGTCTGCTGTGTATTTGGAGTTTGCGGTGTGTCTCTCTCACGGTTGGTTTTTCCCCTCGGCGTACAAAATCAACACCGCGCGTTTCCAGTATTTGTCTGCTGCAAAACGTCCACGCGACAATAATAATCCACACTTCGTTGAGCTATCGGCGAGGGAAGGAGGGATGGAGGAGATGGGGGCACGGCAGAGGGGAGAACGAACGAAAGGTGGCGGCAAAGGTGGCGAGGGCGAGAGATGTCGAGGCGAGAGGGCAGCAGGAGGAGGCGAGGGGGCCGCAGGAGGAGGGGGCAAAGGGGCAGGAGGGGGCAGCAGGAGGCGAGGGGGCAGCAGGAGGCGAGAGGGCAGGAGGAGGGGGAGAGGGGGCAGCAGGAGGAGGGGGCAGCAGGGGAAATGAGGCGAGGGCGAGCGGGGACCAAGAGAGAAGTTGACGAGGGCAGGCAGATGGCGTTGAGGGGAAGGTGGCGAGGCGTTAAGAGGTGAGGGGTGAGAAGTGATGAGGGGGGGGGGGAGTTGAGGAGGGAGGCGAGAGAAGGCAAGTGGATGAGGGTAGGTGGGGAGTGGGTGTGAGGAGGAGGTGATGCTGAGAAGAGGGGAAGAGGTGAGGGGTGAGGGGAGCCATGAGGTGAGGATGGAGGTGCGGGCGGGAAGAAGAGGCGGAGGGAATGGCAGGCGATGCGGGGAGAGGGGGAGCGGTGATGTAGCGGTGAGCGCGACCCGAGTTCCTGGGTCTCCCCTAGGTCGACTCCGCCTCAAATCCGTACCTGGTGCTGCGTGTAAACATCGGGGGTGGGTGATGGGGGGTGGCGATGGGGGGGTGGTGATGGGAGTGGCTGTTGATTAGGGGGGGTGATGGTGATGGGGTGGGTGATGGAGGGTGGTGATTAGAGGGGGTGATGGGGGGGTGGGTCATGGGGGGTGGTGATGGGGTGGGGGGTGATGGGGGGGGTGATGGGGGTGGTGGTGAGGGGGGTGGGTCGTTGGGGGTTGTGGTGAGGGGGTGAGTGATGGGGGGGGGGTGATGGGGAGGGCCGCCGCCAGGTGAACAGCACAAACGCGAAGGGGATTTCCAGGAGTCGTCGTCTCAGCTCACAGAACCCCCCACCCCCCACCCCCGAGACCAGTCAGGCTCGATCCACAGTTTGATGTCAAAGTTTGACGTCAACCTGTGGCTCGAGCCCCCCTCTGTGAGTCTCTCGCCCCCCCCCCGCCCCCCCCCCACCGTGTCTGTGGCGACGTCGACCGCTGTGTCTCCGCGCTGAGGTGAAACCCCGCGTTTAATTGACTCGTCAAAAGTTCGCGTTTTTTGTAACGGAATCGAACGTTCTCGCCTCGCCGCGCCGTATCGATACCGCACGAGACGCGTACGGAACGGACAAACAACCGATTTAAAATCGAGGCGATTCTCTCTCTCACCTGGCCCACATCGGAGGGGTCTCCACCATGAACACGCCACCGCATCCCTCACGACCCCCCCCCCCCGAGTCCCCTTAGGACCCCGATGATACCGAGACCCTCATAAGAGACCCCCCCCCCTCCCCTATGAGTCCCCGCTTCTCATAGAGACACCGATCCCAGATCACAGATATGTCCTCCCTTATATAAAAAAACCCAAATCCTACACTCAGAGAGACCCCTTTTTCTAGAGACTACCTTGAAAAGTAATTTTCTTTAGAACTGCTTGTTGTTGTTGTGTTAGTTTGTTTGCGCGGTTGGCTACGTACGGTGCGAAAGAAGTTCAACAAACACACTTCACAGAGACCCCACTCCTGTAGACCCCTGCAGAACCTCTTTAAACATCCCCAGAGACCGCATACAGACCCCCCTAAACACTCAGACCCCACTCAGACAGACCCCTAAACAGGCCACAGAGACCCCTGAGACCCCACACCCAGAGACCCCTAGAGACCCCTGGAGACAAACCCAGAGACCCCTAAACAGCCCACATGGACCCCTGACACCCCACACCCACAGAGACCCCTAGAGAGAGAACCCAGAGACCCCTAAACAGCCCACAGGGACTCCTTACACCCCACACCCAGAGACCCCTAAGAGACAAACCCAGAAACCCCTAAAAAGCCCACATTGGACCCCTGACACCCCACGCCCACAGACCCCTAGAGACAAACCCAGAGACCCCTAAACAGCCCACAGGGAGCCCTGACACCCCACACCCAGAGACCACTAGAGTCAAACTCAGAGACTCCTAAACAGCCCAGTGAGACCCCTGACACCCCACGCCCACAGACCCCTACAGACCCCTAGAGACAAACCCAAAGGACCCCTAAACAGACCCCCCGGGAACCCCCCGCCGCCTCACCATGAAGAGGGTGTTGAGCGCCCCGAGGGCGTTCTTCGAGCAGACGAAGCCTCCGCACACCATCTTGGCGTCTGGCGGTATCCGGACTCTTGTCGCGGATGAAGCGGTGATGAGAGAGGAGGGGGAGGAGGGGGAGGAGAGGAGGAGGGGAGGAGGAGGAGAGGGGCTTCTCCTCGGCTCGGTTCGCGGGGTCCGCTCGGGGTCCGGTAGAGGATCCCGATGGGAGGAATCGGAGAAGCGGGTGCGGGTCGCGGAGAGAGGGAGGGTAGATGGAATGGACGTCGGCAGAGACGACCAGGTGTCTGCGTTGATCCTCAGCCAGGTGTCTGCGTTGAACGTCGACCAGGTGTCGGGCAGGTGACGAAAACCGAGGACTGCACCGTCGGTGAGGTTTGACTGCAGCGGGCGGCGGAGAGGAGGTGAGGATGAGGCGGCGAATCGACGAGGTTCCGGTGTGATCCCCGGACGGTGTAGAGGAAGGAGGTGGAGGGGAGGGGGAGGAGGTGGAGGGGGGGAGGTGGCAACCCACGCCCCGCCCCCCATCTCCACGTCGCGCATTTCGCGTGGCCCGGCCGCACCTGCGCGCTCGCTTGGCCAGGGCTGTTGCCAACTCAGCGGATTTTGTCGTACATCCTCGTAGGGACCCACAGACTCGCACAGAGACCCACAGACTCACACAGAGACCCACGGACACGCACAGAAACCCACAAACACAGAGACCCACAGACACGCACAGAGACCCATAGACTCACACAGAGACCCACAGACACGCGCAGAGACCCATAGACTCACACAGAGACCCACAGACACGCACAGAGACCCATAGACTCACACAGAGACCCACAGACACGCACAGAGACCCATAGACTCACACAGAGACCCACAGACACGCGCAGAGACCCATAGACCCATAGACTGACAGACCCACAGACACGCACAGAGACACATAGACTGACAGACCCACAGACTCGCACAAAGACCCACAGACTCACACAGAGACCCACGGACACGCACAGAAACCCACAAACACAGAGACCCACAGACACGCACATAGGCCTACAGACACGCACATAAACCCATAGACTCGCACCGAGACCCATAGACTCGCACCGAGACCCATAGACTCGCACAGAGACCCATAGACTCGCACCGAGACCCATAGACTCGCACAGAGACCCATAGACTCGCACAGAGACCGATAGACTGGCACAGAAACTCATACACTCCCAGAGACCCATATATTCGCACAGAGACCCATAGACTTGCACAGAGACCCATAGATTGGCACCGAGACCCACAGACTCGCACAGAGACCCAGAGACTCGCACATGCACCCATACACTCTCAGAGACCCATATACTCGCACAGAGACCCATAGACTGGCACAGAGACCCAGAGACTCGCACAGAGACCCATAGACTCGCACAGAGACCCATAGACTGGCACAGAGACCCAGAGACTCGCACAGAGACCCATAGACTCGCACAGAGACCCATAGACTCGCACCGAGACCCATAGACTCGCACAGAGACCCATAGACTTGCACAGAGACCCATAGATTGGCACAGAGACCCACAGACTCGCACAGAGACCCAGAGACTCGCACATGCACCCATACACTCTCAGAGACCCATATACTCGCACAGAGACCCATAGACTGGCACAGAGACCCAGAGACTCGCACAGAGACCCAGAGACTCGCACAGAGACCCATAGACTCTCACAGAGACCCACAGACTCTCATTGAGACCCACCGACTCTCATAGAGACCCACCGACTCTCATAGAGACCCACAGACACGCACAGAGACCCATAGACTCGCACAGATACCCATAGACTCGCGCAGAGACCCGTAGACTCGCACAGAGACCCACAGACTCACACAGAGACCCAGAGACTTGCACAGAGACCCATAGACTGGCACAGAAACCCATAGACTCGCGCAGAGACCCATAGACACGCACAGAGACCCACAGACTCACACAGAGACCCAGAGACTTGCACAGAGACCCATAGACTGGCACAGAGACCCATAGACTCGCACAGAGACCCATAAACTCGCATCGATACCCATAGACTTTTATTTGAATCCCCCCCTCAAATATGACGTCACAAAGCTCTGCCCCCCCCCCCCAAAAAAACATGCTTCAAATCGCTTTAAACTATTGTCATTGTAGTGCGTATTTAATGTGGCGCTGCACTCTGAAGTTGTAGAATCAAACATTTATTAAAAAGTATATTTAGTTAAGTAGAACGTGTTGTCTATATTTATTTAAAGTTGCGCATTTTGATGTGACGTCGCATTTCTCCCCCCCCCCTCGTCACACATCGTCACAAATGTCTGACCACCCCCCCCTAGGTGCGTGACGTCATTTATGGACGGCCCCTAAGTGGCTCTTTTTCAGATGCGACCTGGCCACAAATGACAGCTCAACGAAGTGGCTTATCACGTGGACATTCATAGCAGCAGCCAAACACTCGAAACGCGTGACGTTGATTCTAAATGTGAAGAGAAAAACCGGAGGACCCGGAGAAAAATCCACGCGACCACGGGGAGAGAGACACGCAAACTCCAAATATACAGCAGCAGGCGTTAGGGTCGAGATCGAACCCACGACCCCCTGTACACCAGGCGAGGTAGTTAACATTTCCTAGCCACCGTGATGATGATGATGAGAGAGAGACACGCAAACTCCAAATATACAGCAGCAGGCGTCAGGGTCGGGTTCGCACCCACGACCTCCTGTAGACCAGGCGAGGTAGTTAACATATCCTAGCCACCGTGATGATGATGAGAGAGAGACACGCAAACTCCAAATATACAGCAGCAGGCGTCAGGGTCGGGTTCGCACCCACGACCTCCTGTACACCAGGCGAGGTAGTTAACATATCCTAGCCACCGTGATGATGATGAGAGAGAGACACGCAAACTCCAAATATACAGCAGCAGGCGTCAGGGTCGGGTTCGCACCCACGACCTCCTGTAGACCAGGCGAGGTAGTTAACATATCCTAGCCACCGTGATGATGATGAGAGAGAGACACGCAAACTCCAAATATACAGCAGCAGGCGTCAGGGTCGGGTTCGCACCCACGACCTCCTGTAGACCAGGCGAGGTAGTTAACATCGTTTTCGTTTGTCAATCCGACTGGAATGTTGTTGCGTCATCAGTTCACGACTGAGTGGAACGCGAGGCAGTCTCGTGAAGTGGACTGTTGATGACTTCAGGATGTCTCTCTGGCGACATCTAGAGATCGTGTGCGGTTCGAACTCGGACAGAGACGACCCTGGATTCAGGTGAGCGTGACTGCTGCTGATGAGGGACTGAATGTGGAAACCCCGGCCCTTGCCTTTGATATCTGGCGGTTTCATACTCTTAGGTTTGTTTCGGTAAAGTCACGTAGGTAAAAAATTAAAATAAAATTAATAGAAGTAATAATAAAAATAAAATAATAAATCACGACGTTTCGGAGGCAACACAAGCGTCCGTCTTCAGGTGGAACCGTCACAGCACAATTGCTGTATCAAGTAAAGAGAAGTCCCAAGAGACCCGACCTTGTATATATACTGGTTGAGGGGGGAGGAGCCAGGGTGGGCCCCGGGAGAGGAGTTGTTGTGAGATGGTTAGGACGTCTGCTGCTTGTTGGTACTGAGCCTTTGTCATGTAGATGGCAGAAGCAGATAGGCAAGTCAGGACCAAGCAGCCCCTTGCTATGCTGCTGGGTGGGTAAAACTCAAGACAGGCAACCAGCGTGTGCAAAAAGAAGCTAAACAGGATAAAACAAAACTGGCTGTCTATCAGTAAACTGTACCGTAACTAAAGACGTTACTCAGTCAAACTGAGTAATCATTGGAAATATGTTATTAACCATGCAAACAAGATTTAACTACACATATTTGGACCATCTTATTTTACAGGTACTATTCTTTAGTTGCCGTACAGTTTACTGATAGACAGCCAGTTTTGTTTTATCCTGTTTAGCTTCTTTTTTCACACGCTGGTTGCCTGTCTTGAGTTTTACCCACCCAGCAGCATAGCAAGGGGCTGCTTGGTCCTGACTTGCCTATCTGCTTCTGCCATCTACATGACAAAGGCTCAGTACCAACAAGCAGCAGACGTCCTAACCATCTCACAACAACTCCTCTCCCCTGGCTCCTCCCCCCCTTAACCAGTATATATACAAGGTCGGGTCTCTTGGGATTCCTCTTTACTTGATACAGCAATTGTGCTGTGACGGTTCCACCTGAAGACGGAAGCTTGTGTTGCCTCCGAAACGTCGTGATTTATTATTTTATTTCTATTATTACTTCTATTAATTTTTATTTTCACCTACGTGACTTTACCGAACAAACCTAAGAGTATGAATCCTTGCAGTCACGAAAGCTTCAAATCTGGCGGTTTACCAGCATTGATTCAGGCGAGCCTGACTGCTGTTGCTGATGAGACGCTGAATGTGGAAATCCGGTCCTCGCCTTTGACATCTGGGGCAGGTCAACAGCATTGATTCAGGCGAGCCTGACTGCTGTTGCTGATGAGACGCTGAATGTGGAAATCCGGTCCTCGCCTTTGACATCTGGGGCAGGTCAACAGCATTGATTCAGGCGAGCCTGACTGCTGTTGCTGATGAGACGCTGAATGTGGAAATCCGGTCCTCGCCTTTGACATCTGGGGCAGGTCAACAGCATTGATTCAGGCGAGCCTGACTGCTGCTGCTGCTGATGATAAACTGAATGAGGAAACCCTGGTCTTCGCCTTTGACATCTGGGGCAGTTTACCGGCATTGATTCAGGCGAGCCTGACTGCTGTTGCTGATGAGACGCTACATGTGGAAACCCGGTCCAGAGTTGTTTGTGTTGCTTAAACAATTGTTGCTGCTCCGGGATGATGCCGGCTTCGTCTGGGAAGGGAATGTAGTTGGTGGATGCCCGCTCGTATTTTAAATATTTTTTTAAAGAACTGCGTGTTTTTCTTGGAGGGTCCCAGCAGATGGCGGTCATCGGCCGGCAACGGGAATCCTGGAGCCTGGATCGAGTCGCCCGGCTCTGAAACGGACCACGAACGACTCTGGGAGTGAACTCTCCCCCGCCTCACTCCACTGCTGGCTGAAGGGCGTCGAGTGGAGGGAGCTCGAGTTTGAGGTTGATTTTGTTGAAAGCTGGGGAGAGAACTCCAGAGGCCGGGATAGAGGTGTCTCGTTTGGAAGAGATCAGTGAAATGAGTGGGGTGGATGAGTGTGATGGTGGGTGAGTGAATGAGTGGGGTGGTGGGTGAGTGGTGAGTGGGTGGTGAGTGAGTGGGGTGGATGAGTGTGATGGTGGGTGAGTAAATGAGTGGGGTGGTGGGTGAGTGGTGAGTGGGTGGTGAGTGAGTGGGGTGAATGAGTGTGATGGTGGGTGAGTGAATGAGTGGGGTGGTGGGTGAGTGGTGAGTGGGTGGTGAGTGAGTGGGGTGGATGAGTGTGATGGTGAGTGAGTGAATGAGTGGGGTGGTGGGTGAGTGGTGAGTGGGTGGTGAGTGAGTGGGGTGAATGAGTGTGATGGTGAGTGAGTGAATGAGTGGGGTGGTGGGTGAGTGGTGAGTGGGTGGTGAGTGAGTGGGGTGAATGAGTGATATTGTGGGTGAGTGAATGAGTGAGGTGGTGAGTGAGTGAGTCGGTGGTTGAATGAGATGCTGTTTCGAGTGTATTTTATTTTCACCATACTGGGTGAGAACTCCAGAATTCAGTGAATGAGTGGGGTGAATGAGTGTGATCGTGAGTGAATGAACGAGTGACATAGTGTGTGAGTGAATGAGTGGGGTGGTGAGTGAAAGGGGTTGAATGAGGGAGGGATATGGTGAGTGAGTGAATGAGTGGGTAGGGTGGTGAGTGAGTGAGTGTGATGGTGAGTGAGTGAATGAGGTGGTGAGTGAATGAGGTGGTGAGTGAATGAGTGTGATGGTGAGTGAGTGAATGCGTGAGGTGGTGAGTGAGTGAATGAAGCTGTTAACTGACACATGTATCCTCTTTGGGTCTTTCGGTAAAGTCACGTAGAAAGAAAAGTAATAAAATAATAAAAAAAATCACGACGTTTCGATCGCAACACAAGCAGTCGTCTTCAGGTGTTGCGATCGAAACGTCGTGATTTTTTTTTATTTTTAAATCCTTTATATTAAGTTCACTTGCTTGCTTGCTTACGACCGTGCAAATCTTTCGGTCGTTTTTTTTTTAACCCACTTCCCGTGATCCAATCGAGCTGACATTTTCTACACAGACTCGTTGTGCGTGACAATTAATGTTCGTGGAAATTTTTTTCCAAAATTTTACACTTTTTAGGACAAAAATATTATATTTAATTCCCAATTGCTTAATGGTGCAATGCAATCATCTGACCCATAGGTGGCAGCCATCTCAAGCCAGAGGACGAGAGGACTCTAGCCGCCACGCATATAAAGGATTTAGAGTGAAAAACTTTGTTTTTACGGGTTATACTTGTTTTATTTTTCTATCTACATGACTTTAACGGAAGACCCAAGGAGTATGAATTCCTGCGGTCACGAAAGCTTCAAGTCAAGATTTGACAAATTCATCTTCACGATGGACGCTTGATAGCGAAGAGTGAATAAAAGTAGAGTGCTGATACTGTCCAAAGTAACTTAGCAAATAACGAGGACCAAAGAGAAGCGTTAGATTACGAGTACATTGATCAGAGTACAATTTTATCTTTTCTAAATGTAATGGCAGGGAATATTGAACAAAAATAATGTCATAAAACACCTCACCGCATTTGACCGCAGCACTACATTAATGGCAGTGGTTGTTGCACGCAACTAAGTTATAAAACACCTCACGTAAGGGGCCGTCCATAAATGACGTCACGCGATTTTGGACGATTTTTGACCCCCCCCACCTTCGTCACACGGCGTCACAAAAGTCAGACCTCCCCCCCTCAAATATGACGTCACAAAGCTCTGCCCCCCCCCCCAAATAAAACATGCTTCAAATCGCTTTAAACTATTGTCATTGTAGTGCGTATTTAATGTGGCGCTGCACTCTGATGTTGTAGGAGAAAACATTTACTAAAAAGTCGATTTAATTAAGTAGAACCTGTTGTCTATATGTATTTAAAGTTGCGCATTTTGATGTGACGTCACATTTCTCAACCCCCCCCTCGTCACACATCGTCACAAATGTCTGACCCACCCCCCCCAGGTGCGTGACGTCATTTAAGGACGGCCCCTAATGTCACAGTATCAATGTACTTAACGGACGTTCAATTACTTGCAATTCACTGCTCTGATACTTGCTGATCCTCCGCTTTCGCTCGCTGGGGTTGAAAACAATTGGAATTCGATACAATGTCTGCAAAGTAGCAGAGAAATGTTAATTGTAGCATCATTTGGAAGCGTAACGTGGTCTTGCCTTGTGTTGGACGTGCCGAAGAAACAAATAAAGGCACCAAACGCACTGCGATGCTGCGTACAATTAGTTATTGCCTTTCACTTTTTATAAAGATCCGTAAAATCGGAAGCGGATTTTCGTAAAAAAATTATCATAGCCGCTCGACCTTTTTCTGCGTTAGTTTGTCAAAAAATTCCGGCACACGTGAATACTAATGAGGGGGGAGGGGCATGTGGAGTGACGTCACGCGCGGGACACACACACACACAGCCCTTTTTGGCTCGTGATATTAGTTGCTGCGTAGATTTCTTTATTAGCTTAACTTCCCACGAAGAAAGGTCAAATTGAAAGCTAATTTGCGTAAACAAATTTTCGTTTCCGCTCCACCGTGTTCATGCGGAGTGACGTCACCCGTTCATGATTATTAATGACGGTGGTGGGGGGGGGGGTCCATGCGGAGTGACGTCACCTGTTCATGATTATTAATGACGGTGGTGGGGGGGGGGGTCCATGCGGAGTGACGTCACCCGTTCATGATTATTAATGACGGTGGTGGGGGGGGGGGGTCCATGCGGAGTGACGTCACCCGTTCATGATTATTAATGAGGGGGGGGCTGGTCGACGTGGAGTGACGTCACGCGCGTTAGCACAGACATTCTTGGCTCATATTCGTGAAATAAACAAAGGTCTCCGATTGGCGGAAAGAGACCTCCACGGGGATTGATCGGGAGGCAGGGCTGTTGAAGTGATTGGAGGGAAAATAAGTATAACCCGTAAAAACAAAGTTTTTCACTATAAATCCTTTATATGCGTGGCGGCTAGAGTCCTCTCGTCCTCTGGCTTGAGATGGCTGCCACCTATGGGTCAGATGATTGCATTGCACCATTAAGCAATTGGTAATTAAATATAATATTTTTGTCCTAAAAAGTGTAATTTTCAGGAATTTTTTTCACGAACATTAATTGTCACGCACAACGAGTCTGTGTGCAAAATGTCAGCTCGATTGGATCACGGGAAGTGGGTTAAAAAACGACCGAAAGATTTGCACGGTCCTAAGCAAGCAAGCGAACTTAATATAAAGGATTTTTAAAAAATAGTAACTACTGGCCAAGACTAATTAGAGAATCTTTCAGAACTGAGAGAAATAAAATAACTTTAACCGTTCGGATAGCTAAAGGCATAGTGCTGCTTGGAAGCGAATCGTCAAATGATACTTTGTTTAAATGCAGGCCTATACAGGCCATCATACTTCAACAGGGATTACCGTTGGTACGGCTATTTGAATACACACGATGGACAGGAAGGACAAGGGCTCGCATAATGCACATGCATCATGTACGTTGCCTCAGTAATCCCCCCCGCCCCACACACTTTGCACAAGAGCGCAGAAGCGTGGTCACCACATCTACGCCTCTATTTGAGGAACGAAACAGGTGGACTTCCCCAGCAAATCGAGTTGTAATTACTGGCGAAACGTCGTACTCAGATTGTAAATGTTGTGGCTTGGCTCTCCAACACACCGGTTAGTGCTGTACTAGTATACTACACTATACACTACACTATACACTACACTATACACGACTATGCACTACACTATACACGACTATACACTACACTATACACTACTATACACTACACTATACACTACACTATACACTACACTATACACGACTATACACTACACTATACACTACACTATACACTACACTATACACTACACTATACACTACTATACACTACACTATACACTACTATACATTACACTATACACTACTATACACTACTATACATTACACTATACACTACTATACACTACACTATATACTACACTATACACTACTATACACTACACTATACACTACACTATACACTACACTATACACTATACTATACACGACTATACACTACACTATGCACTACTATACACTACACTATACACTATGTTATACACTATACTATACACGACTATACACTACACTATACAATACACTATACACTACACTATACACTACTATACACGACACTATACACTACACTATACACTACACTATACACTACTATACACTACACTATACACTACACTATACACTACACTATACACTACTATACACTACACTATACACTACACTATACACTACACTATACACTACTATACACTACACTATACACTACTATACACTACACTATACACTACTATACACTACACTATACACTACACTATACACTACACTATACACTACTATACACTACACTATACACTACACTATACACTACACTATACACTACTATACACTACACTATACACTACTATACATTACACTATACACTACTATACACTACTATACATTACACTATACACTACTATACACTACACTATATACTACACTATACACTACTATACACTACACTATACACTACACTATACACTACACTATACACTATACTATACACGACTATACACTACACTATGCACTACTATACACTACACTATACACTATGTTATACACTATACTATACACGACTATACACTACACTATACAATACACTATACACTACACTATACACTACTATACACGACACTATACACTACACTATACACTACACTATACACTACTATACACTACACTATACACTACACTATACACTACACTATACACTACTATACACTACACTATACACTACTATACACTACACTATACAATACACTATACACTACACTATACACTACTATACACTACACTATACACTACACTATACACTACACTATACACTACTATACACTACACTATACACTACTATACACTACACTATACAATACACTATACACTACACTATACACTACTATACACTACACTATACACTACACTATACACTACACTATACACTACTATACACTACACTATACACTACTATACACTACACTATACAATACACTATACACTACACTATACACTACTATACACTACACTATACACTACACTATACACTACTATACACTACACTATACACTACACTATACACTACACTATACACTACTATACACTACACTATACACTACTATACACTACACTATACACTACACTATACACTACGCTATACACTACACTATACACTACACTATACACTACTATACACTACACTATACACTACACTATACACGTGTGCTGTACTAGTGACGAATTGGCCACGTTCTGTTTACGTGACAACCCTTACTAGTCGGCTGTGTCGGGTGGTGGCGGGTTTTGACGACACATTTATATATTTACGCGATCTAACCCATAACAACCCCCACCTGTATGATGGAGGAAAAGGTTTAAATGAGAATACGGCGGCAAAACAGAACGGGACCCTGAGGTGAGGGTTGGGGAAATCCGTCAGAGGTGGCAAGGGGCAAGGGGATTGGGCTCAGGGAAAAGAGTGAGGGGGCATTCGAGAGAGGGGGCAATGGTACGATGTGAAAGGGCAGAAGCAGGAGGGGGGTGGGAGGGGGGTGGGAGGGGGGTGGGAGGGGAGTGGCGTTCGACGGGAAAGTTCAAGTCCAAGTACGAATCCCGGGCCCAGATTGTTCGGTGTTAATAAAGTGGCTCCTAGTATGGGGCCGTCCATAAATGACGTCACGCACCTAGGGGGGGGGGGGGGGTCAGACATTTGTGATGATGTGTGACGAGGGGGGGGGGGGTTGAGAAATGTGACGTCACATCAAAATGCGCAACTTTAAATAAATATAGACGACACGTTCTACTTAATTAAATATACTTTTTTATAAATGTTTTCTCCTACATCAGAGTGCAGCGCCACATTAAATACGCACTACAATGACAATAGTTTAAAGAAATTTGAAGCATGTTTTATTTTTTTTGGGGGGGGGGGCAGAGCTTTGTGACGTCATATTTGAGGGGGGGTCTGACTTTTTGTGACGCCGTGTGACGAGAGGGGGGGGGGGGGTCAAAAATCGTCCAAAATCGCGTGACGTCATTTATGAACGGCCCCAAACATAAATTCATTATTCAATCGTTAAAATTAAATATTCCCTGCAGGCGATGAGGCCGCCGCTTCACCGCACACCACTCGTACACTGCAGCATCGTGCAGTCGTGATTGCAATGAAGTTACGCGGGGAGCTTTAACAGCTTGGAGGGTGACTATTGCGCCGATTTGTAAACAGACGAGGGGGGAGGGAGGGCACGTGCACCATGCCAAATGCAACTGTAAAGTGATGTTATCAAGAATCGAAGGCTCCATCATCAACCTGTGATTGGGATGAGAGCGCAAAGGTTATCTGGGGGACCTTTGCCTTTGTGTCTGTGTGTGCGCAATGTGTTGTGTGTCTGTGTGTGTGTGTCAGTGTGTGTGTGTCTGTGTCAATGTGTGTATGTGTGTGTGTCAGTGTGTGTCAGTGTGTATGTGTGTCAGTGTGTGTGGAGCTGAGTGGACTTGCCGATGACTGGTACCAGCGGTGTCAAGCTCGGCCTCTGTGGAGGAGGAGGCTCGTGAAGGACGCTACTGGGCAGTTGGAGACAGTCGCCCTCCAACAACAACGGAGGGCGGAGGAGCGACGCTCACAACAACGAGCGGAGCGCCGGGTGGCTAAAGCACAGCAAGTTGGCACAGTAGGGGGCACAGGTGGTGCATCAGCCACTCATCTCGGTCATCTAGGTCAGTCGACTCGTGGCACCTGCTGGGTCTGCCCCGTGACCTCCTGCCAGCGGGCGTTCGACACTTCACGTGGCCTCAAGGTGCACTTGGCCTGGCACAAGCGTCGTGGTGACGTCACCGCCACTTAGTGGCGAATGGCGGTTGTTGTTGTTTGTGTCAGTGTGTGTATGTGTGTGTGTCAGTGCGTGTATGTGTGCGCCACGTGTGTGTGTGTCTGTCAGTGTGTCAGTGTGTGTAGTGTGTGTGTCTGTGTGTGTATGTCAGTGTGTCAGTGTGTATAGTGTGTGTAGTGTGTGAAGTGGTGTGTGCCGTGTGTGTGTGTAGTATGTGTGTATCTGTGTGTGTATGTCAGTGTGTGAAGTGGTGTGTGCCGTGTGTGAAGGAGCGGCCATATCCTGGGTCCCTTCCCCTAGACCAGGGGTCGGCAACCTACGGCTCCGGAGCCCCATGCGGCTCTTTACGGGCTGCTTCTTGACGATATGTACGTATAGATGCATTGCGGCTCTTGAAATACTGAATTTTGTACCGAATTGGAAAGAAATGGCTCTTCTTGTTATTTTGGTTGCAGACCCCTGCCCTAGATCGACGGTGTACCTCCATCAAGAAGACAAAGGCGGTCGGGAGTGGTGGTGGTGGACACCCCTACGTACTGTCCATACAGTATTTTGAATTTCTTTTGCACCTCCGCTTGTCCGTCCCGCGTACGGTGCGAAAAAAGTCCAACACACATCCACCGCCCCTCCGACTGGCACGGTCGGCCACGTACGGTGCGAAAGAAGTTCAAGACACGGACCGAAACGTAGCCAACCGTGCTGAACGAAGGTGTGGGTCACGTACGCTGCACTGACTTGAAGGTCCTCGCGAACCTCCCCTAGGTAGACTCGGCCTTAAACTTTTTGTTGGTATCCAGTGCCGTGCGCAAACCATCAACACGGGGGGGGGGGAGACAAAGGCGGCCGGGACTGGGGGTTCCGGCCACAGCGAGCGCTCGCCCGCAATGTAGGTCAACAGAAAGGTTGCAAATTGGCATTAGCGTCGGGATCGGTTCCTGCATGAACGCTAATCTCGCTGTGAGCTCATCTCCCCTTGAGCGTCAGCTGGCCACGATGTGTCACCTCCCGACGTCGCCACTGTGGCGACCGCAACGATCAGAGAGAGGGAGAGAGGGGAGGGGGGAGAGACAAAGACGGATTGGTGGTGGTGGTGGTGGTCGTGGTGGAGCACCGGGTGACTCAGCGGGCATGCGCTCAGCACCAAACGCAATCGCCCCCCCGCAAGTCATTGCGGTGGCGCATTGATTATGGAGCGGAAAGGTCGTTAGAGGTCTCACGTGACTCATTATAGGTTGTGCCTCGGGAGCTGGTGGGGGGGGGGGTCATAATGAGCGGGTGTGTAGTGGCGGGGAGCGGTGGTCGTAGCGATTTAGCGCGACGCTGCGATACGAACCCCAAACGAAACGAGTTCGATTCCCGCTCACGGGCCAACGCCAGCAACGATTGCACCGTGTAGCACATTTTTTTTTTGGTCCTGGGTAGTAAGTGTTGTTTCCTAATTGCTTATGCCTCATAAGTACAGAAAATGGCTATTATTCGCCACAAACTTTGCTTTTGTGACCAGGACATTTATATTTTTAAATGTACCTATTTTACAGAACATTCCAGATAGATTCAGTGCTGAGTAAACTTGGAGTAACTACTAGAACATTCTAGAACTTTCCAGTAATATAAATAGAAGTATCAGTACAGGGGCCTTAAACCCCCCAGTTCAGTTTAGTTCCAGCTGCCTAAGTGGATACATTTCTGCATTTTTCTGAGAGGGCATCAATTATTCTTGGGTGAAATAAATGTGTTTTTGTAGGATGGTACAGAGGGGAAAAGAGAGCCATGACGTTTGCTATCCCAATAATTTGGCAGAAACCCACTGACCACTCAAGCAACTGCTACTTGTGCATGGTGGACCCTTCCAAACGTCGGACAGGCAAGAATGCACCTGCTATCATGTATCCGGACCTTCCACACTGCCATGAGCTCCCCATACCCACTCTTCCAGAGAGAAAGCAGCTGTCTTTAGAAGAGAGCAGCAAGTCAGAGAGCGAGGAAGACGTCGTAGATCCAGATGACAATTTCAGAGGTGGAGCTGAGGAGAGAAACCCATACTACCCTAACCAAAACAACCTCAACGACTTGATCAGAGATCTTGGTCCCACCAAGTTCAATGCCGAGCTTTTGACATCAAGGCTCAATCAGTTGAACTTGTTGGATGAAAGTGTGCAATTCGCAGATGGAGGAAGTGTCACCATCCTTTTTGCAGCTTCTTCACCCGTCAAATGGGCTCTGCTTCTGCCACAATGTGACCAGTCTGTTCGAAGCAATCGGATTCGTCTGTAACCAAAATGAGTGGCGCCCCTTCATTGACAGCTCATCCAGGAGCCTCAAAGCCTTTGCTGCTCCATAATGGTAACAAGTACCCGTCTCTTCCCCTGGCTCACTCGGTGCACCTCCAAGAGGATTACAACAGCATCAAGGCCTTGCTGGACGCCTTGAAGTATGATGAGTACCAGAGGTGTGGACTCGAGTCATGTGACTTGGACTCGAGTCAGACTCGAGTCATGAATTTGATGACTTGCGACTCGACTTGGACTTGCATAACAATGACTTTGTCCCACCTATGAGATGTGGACTCGAGTCATGTGACTTGGACTCGAGTCAGACTCGAGTCATAAATTTGATGACTTGCGACTCGACTTGGACTTGCATAACAATGACTTTGTCCCACCTCTGATGAGTACTGCTGGGAGGTTATCGGAGACTTCAAAATGGTGGCATTCCTGATGGTTCTCCAAGGCGGTTTGACCAAGTGTCCCTGCTGTCTTTGCCTTTGGGACAGCAGAGACACCAAGGCGCACTACCACAGGCGGGGCTGTGGTAGGCATAAGCAATTAGGAAATAACACTGCCCAAGAACAAAAATTGTGTTACATTGTGTTACCTGAACCGGTCCTGGGCCTCCTCCCCTAGATCAACTCGGCCTCAAGCGAGTACCTGGCGCGGTGTGTGAGCATCGCCACTGGGGGAGACAAAGGCGGTCGGGCGTGGTGCTGGGCACCCGTCGCCTCGTGTGCCGTGCCGGCCTTCATGGGTGCTCGCGAACTGCCCAAGGTCTGTTTACAGGCTACACGGGGGATCTTTGTTCACGATGATTGTGTCATGATGACTCAATCCGGCACTTCTGAGAAACGCGGGTTCAAGCCCTGGGCTCTGGGCGCGTTCCCCCTCCTCCTCGTGGGGTTCACGATGACCGTGTCGGGGCAATGAGCCGGCGGCAGAGACACCAAATCGGGTTGCTCTCTAGTCTCGGCTCGCCACTCGTTCATCGTGGCCTTGCAGAGTGTTAAATAAACGTCTTCGATAATAAATAAATAAAGCACAGACGCCGCGTATCCCTGATGCCCCCCCCCCCCCCCGGCATGTGCAGAGACGGAGAAGACCTGGACCGAGGCTCTTGTCTGCTTGTTGTTGTTGTTGTTCTAACGTGCGATGATGTTCCTTGTCGTGAAGACGTTGTTCTTTGCTGCACACGCAATGTGTGTGTGTCTGTGTGTCAATGTGTCTGTGTGTATGTGTCTGTGTGTGTGTGTCTGTGTGTCAATGTGTGTGTGTGTGTCAATGTGTGTGTGTGCCAGTGTGTGTGTGCGTCAGTAGTCTCGCTAAAGCACAGCAAGTTGGCACAGTAGGGGGGACAGGTTGTGCATCAGCCAGTCATCTCGGTCATTTCGGTCAGTCGACCCGTGGCACCTGGGTCTGCCCCGTGACCTCCTGCCAGCGGGCGTTCGACACTTCACGTGGCCTCAAGGTGCACATGCAGTGGCGCCTCCTGCAAAATCTCTCAGGGGGGGCAAATGTCTGGATGATTGATAAGGATAAGGTCCACCCATGCAATGGATAAATTAACAGCTTAAGCATGTAAAGGCAACTTCACTTCTTTAATAATAATGAAAAATAAAGTGACTCTTACAATACATCTTGTTTGTTTCTATACTCACTATTATTACAATCCACTCAGTTTCTTTTATTAAAGATTCCACTAGGTGGCGACAAATAATATTGTTGACTGAAACGTGCTTACGTATGATGACGTAAGCACGTTAGGGCGAGCCCTCCCGGAAGCCATAGAGAATGCATTGCAGCGCCCCCGTTCGAAAAAAAACATCTTTGAATGTAAGTCTATGGGGCCACTCGGGGCGATTCTCAGCCGGAGTGAAATCGCCCAAAAAGAGGCGGTACTCCACAGAACGTGACATGACGCTGATTGGACTATATCCAGAGGCTGACAGTGACGGCTCGCGTGACTCTGTGGTTGAATGACATTGGTGGTGCGTCGCCCAATCGCCCTAATGAAGAAACCGCCCCTGTGCACATGGCCTGGCACAAGCGTCGTGGTGACGTCACCGCCACTTAGTGGCGAATTGCGGTTGTTGTTGTTTGTCAGTGTGTGTAGGGGCAAGTGTTGTTAGCAAGCACCTATGAAGGCCGGCACGGCACACGAGGGGGTGGGTGACAAAACCGCGCCCGGCCGCCTTTGTCTCCCTAGTGGCGATATACCGTTGTGAACCTCCCGAGAGAGAGAAGAGAGGGAGACACAGAGAAGAGACGCCCTGACCCAGGGCCTTGACACCGGCGGTGCGTCAACAACGCTGGCCTCAAAATGTCTCTCGCGACACTCTGCGCTTGTGAAGTCCCTCGTGATCTGCGGGGTGGAGGGGGAGGAGGGGGGAGTTGAGGGGGATCAGAGAGGGGATCAGTGAGGGGGTCACGGGGGGGGGGTGATCCCTGTGGGAACAGGTGCGGATCGGGTATCCCGCGGTCCCACAAACCTCACAGCGACCACGGCCACCTGTGGGAGGGGGTTGGCTACGTACGGTGCGAAAGAAGTTCAACATACACACACATACATGCACAACCAACATGCACTCCATACACAACACGCAAACACAACACACATACACAAAATATATACACCGCATAAACCATACACAACACACATACAACATATATACACAACACGCATACACAATATACATACACACCACACATACACACAATATACACTGCATACACACACACATACACAACATATATACACTAGATAGATCACACACACACATACAATACACACATACACAACACACATAGCACACATACACAATATACATACACAACGCATACACACACCACACATACACACGATGTCGAGGGGAGGAGGTGGAGGGGGAAGGTGGAGGGGGGGAGATGTAGAGGGGGGAGGTGGAGGAGGGAGATGGAGGGGGAGGTGGAGGGGGAGGTGGAGGGAGGAGGTGTAGAGGGGGGAGGTGGAGGGGGAGGTGGAGGGGGAGGTGGAGGGGGAGATGGAGGGGGGAGATGGAGGGGGAGATGTAGAGGAGGAGATGCGTAGTCGAGACATGACCACAAGCCAGGGGCTGTCTCAGCACTTCAAACAAAGTGGCCTCTAGCCCCCCCCCCACGCTCGGCGCCAACAGCAGCAGCAGCTGCTGCCATCATCGGCAACTCTGTGAACATTCCTGGAGGAATCCGTTTCCTCCGGACATCACCCGGGGCTCCAGACATCGTGATCATCATCAGCACGGCAGCTGTAGCAGCAGCAGCGGTAGCAGGGGCAGCAGCAGCGGTAGCAGGGGCAGCAGCAGCGGTAGCAGGGGCAGCAGTAGCGGTAGCAGGAGCAGCAGCAGCGGTAGCAGGGGCAGCAGTAGCGGTAGCAGGGGCAAGTGGTAACGCGTTCGTGGAAGAGGGCGACTGTGCCGGGCAGGGCAGCAGCAGCAGCGTCGCCATCGGTGGCAGACCGAGGCCACGAGGAATCTGCGCTCCACACAGAGGAGACGACGTCGCGGCGACGGTGCCGGTCACTCGGCATGGGACCCGAAGAGGAGAGGCTTGGAAGAGGCACGGATCAAGGGGAGCAGAGGGGTTCAGGGGCGACGAGGGGAGGCTGGGAAGAGACACGGATCAAGGGGAGCAGAGGGGTTCAGGGGCGACGAGGGGAGGCTGGGAAGAGACACGGGGCAAGGGGAGCAGAGGGGTTCAGGGGCGACGAGGGGAGACTGGGAAGAGGCACGGATCAAGGGGAGCAGAGGGGTTCAGGGGCGACGAGGGGAGGCTGGGAAGAGACACGGGGCAAGGGGAGCAGAGGGGTTCAGGGGCGACGAGGGGAGACTGGGAAGAGGCACGGATCAAGGGGAGCAGAGGGGTTCAGGGGCGACGAGGGGAGGCTGGGAAGAGACACGGGGCAAGGGGAGCAGAGGGGTTCAGGGGCGACGAGGGGAGACTGGGAAGAGGCACGGATCAAGGGGAGCAGAGGGGTTCAGGGGCGACGAGGGGAGACTGGGAAGAGACACGGGGCAAGGGGAGCAGAGGGGTTCAGGGGCGACGAGGGGAGGCTGGGAAGAGGCACGGATCAAGGGGAGCAGAGGGGTTCAGGGGCGACGAGGGGAGGCTGGGAAGAGGCACGGATCAAGGGGAGCAGAGGGGTTCAGGGGCGACGAGGGGAGACTGGGAAGAGACACGGGGCAAGGGGAGCAGAGGGGTTCAGGGGCGACGAGGGGAGGCTGGGAAGAGACACGGGGCAAGGGGAGCAGAGGGGTTCAGGGGCGACGAGGGGAGGCTTGGAGGGGGGAGGCTGCGTCGGGGGTCTCGACGCCGCCGCTGCTGCTGCTGCTGCACGGAGCGGCGTCTGTTTTCACAGTGGGCGGTGACGGGGAGAGGGGAGGGGTTAAGAGTGTGGGGGGGGGGGCACAGAAGTCACGTGGTTTACGGGTGGCTTTGTCCTTGACGCAGTCGTTGCCGACCGCGTTGAGACCATCGACGTCAAATGTTGTATGGTGCCACGCTCCAACTTCTATGCTCCCCCGCATTTACCAACCGACACTGACTGACCAACGTGGCGATGGCAATCCGCCACGGCGTCTCTGTGAGTGTGTGTGTCTCTGTGAGTGTGTCTCTGTGAGTGTCAGTGTGTCTCTCAGTGTCATTGTGTCTGTGTCTCTTGCTGTATTTCTGTGTCTCTGTGACTCTGTGTGTCTCTCTGTGAGTGTCAGTGTGTCTCTCTGTGTCATTGTGTCTGTGTCTCTTGCTGTGTTTCTGTGTCTCTGTGACTCTGTGTGTGTGTCTCTCTCTCATTGTGTCTCTCTGTGTCTCTGTGTGTGTGTCTCTGTGTGTGTCAGTGTGTCTCTCTGTGTCATTGTGTCTGTGTCTCTTACCGTGTTTCTGTGTCTCTGTGATTCTGTGTGTGTCTCTCTCTCATTGTGTCTCTCTGTGTCTCTGTGAGTGTCAGTGTGTCTCTCTGTGTCATTGTGTCTGTGTCTCTTGCTGTATTTCTGTGTCTCTGTGACTCTGTGTGTGTGTCTCTCTCTCATTGTGTCTCTCTGTGTCTCTGTGTGTGTCTCTCTGTGAGTGTCAGTGTGTCTCTCTGTGTCATTGTGTCTGTGTCTCTTACCGTGTTTCTGTGTCTCTGTGACTCTGTGTGTGTCTCTCTCTCATTGTGTCTCTGTTACTCTGTGTGTGTCTCTCTGTGCATGTCAGTGTGTCTCTCTGTGTCATTGTGTCTGTGTCTCTTCCGTGTTTCTTTCTCTCTGTGACTCTGTGTGTCTCCCTCTCATTGTGTCTCTCTATCTCTCCGTGTGTCTCTCTGTGTGTCCCCGTGTCTCTCTGTGTGTCCCCGTGTCTCTCTGTGTCTCTCTCTCTGTGTGTCCCCGTGACTCTCTGTGTCTCTTTGTGTGTCCCCGTGTCTCTCTGTGTCTCTCTCTGTGTGTGTCCCCGTATCTCTGTGTGTGTCTCTCTCTCTGTCTCTCTGTGTCTCTCTCTGTGTGTGTCCCCGTGTCTCTCTCTGTGTCCCCGTGTCTCTTTGTGTCTCTCTGTGTCTCTCTCTCTGTGTGTCC
>NC_136336.1:2594837-2651852 GCF_964198595.1 Lampetra fluviatilis
GGTTCAGGGGCGACGAGGGGAGGCTTGGAGGGGGGAGGCTGCGTCGGGGGTCTCGACGCCGCCACTGCCGCTGCTGCTGCTGCACGGAGCGGCGTCTGTTTTCACAGTGGGCGGTGACGGGGAGAGGGGAGGGGTTAAGAGTGTGTGGGGGGGGGGCACAGAAGTCACGTGGTTTACGGGTGGCTTTGTCCTTGACGCAGTCGTTGCCGACCGCGTTGAGACCATCGACGTCAAATGTTGTATGGTGCCACGCTCCAACTTCTATGCTCCCCCGCATTTACCAACCGACACTGACTGACCAACGTGGCGATGTCAATCCGCCACGGCGTCTCTGTGAGTGTGTGTGTCTCTGTGAGTGTGTCTCTGTGAGTGTCAGTGTGTCTCTCAGTGTCATTGTGTCTGTGTCTCTTGCTGTGTTTCTGTGTCTCTGTGACTCTGTGTGTCTCTCTGTGAGTGTCAGTGTGTCTCTCAGTGTCATTGTGTCTGTGTCTCTTGCTGTGTTTCTGTGTCTCTGTGACTCTGTGTGTGTGTCTCTCTCTCATTGTGTCTCTCTGTGTCTCTGTGTGTGTGTCTCTGTGTGTGTCAGTGTGTCTCTCTGTGTCATTGTGTCTGTGTCTCTTACCGTGTTTCTGTGTCTCTGTGACTCTGTGTGTGTCTCTCTCTCATTGTGTCTCTGTTACTCTGTGTGTGTCTCTCTGTGCATGTCAGTGTGTCTCTCTGTGTCATTGTGTCTGTGTCTCTTCCGTGTTTCTTTCTCTCTGTGACTCTGTGTGTCTCCCTCTCATTGTGTCTCTCTATCTCTCCGTGTGTCTCTCTGTGTGTCCCCGTGTCTCTCTGTGTGTCCCCGTGTCTCTCTGTGTCTCTCTCTCTGTGTGTCCCCGTGTCTCTCTGTGTCTCTTTGTGTGTCCCCGTGTCTCTCTGTGTCTCTCTCTGTGTGTGTCCTCGTATCTCTGTGTGTGTCTCTCTCTCTGTCTCTCTGTGTCTCTCTCTGTGTGTGTCCCCGTGTCTCTCTCTGTGTCCCCGTGTCTCTTTGTGTCTCTCTGTGTCTCTCTCTCTGTGTGTCCCCGTGTCTCTCTGTGTCTCTCCGTGTGTCCCCGTGTCTCTCTGTGTGTCTCTCTCTCTGTGTGTCTCTCTGTGTCTCTCTCTGTGTGTGTCCCCGTGTCTCTCTGTGCTCATTATTTCCTTTCCCCAAGATTCGCGGCGTTCTTCCGAGGCTCGCGCCGTGGGGAACCCAAATCTAAAAATAGACGCGGGGTAGTGGGGGTGGGGGGGGAGAGGAATGGGGGGGGGTAGCGGGGGGGAGTAGGGGGGGAGGTGAGAGGATAGGAAGATAAAATAAACGGGAGAGAGAGAGGAAGGAAGGAAGGGAAAGAGGGGAAGGGAGCGATGCGAGCAGAGGAGTGAAGCTAGCTGAGTCGGTAGAAGAGAGAGAGAGACAAAGAGGGAGAGACAGAATGGGATGGCGAGGGGCTGAGAGACGAGCGGCTGAGACCCGCACTCGAGCCCCAGGGTCTCACGTGGTGCGGGCTCTGTGTGTCTCTGTGTGGCTCTGTGTGTCTCTGTGTGTCTCTGTGTGTATCTGTGTGGCTCTGTGTGGCTCTGTTTGGCTCTGTGTGTCTCTGTGTGTCTCTGTGTGGCTCTGTGTGTCTCTGTGTGTCTCTGTGTGGCTCTGTGTGTCTCTGTGTGGCTCTGTGTGTCTCTGTGTGGCTCTGTGTGTCTCTGTGTGTCTCTGTGTGGCTCTGTGTGTCTCTGTGTGGCTCTGTGTGTCTCTGTGTGGCTCTGTGTGTCTTTGTGTGGCTCTGTGTGTCTCTGTGTGGCTTTGTGTGTCTCTGTGTGTCTCTGTGTGGCTCTGTGTGTCTCTGTGTGTCTCTGTGTGGCTCTGTGTGTCTCTGTGTGGCTCTGTGTGGCTCTGTGTGTCTCTGTGTGGCTCTGTGTGTCTCTGTGTGGCTCTGTGTGTCTCTGTGTGTCTCTGTGTGGCTCTGTGTGTCTCTGTGTGGCTCTGTGTGTCTCTGTGTGGCTCTGTGTGTCTCTGTGTGGCTCTGTGTGTCTCTGTGTGGCTCTGTGTGTCTCTGTGTGTCTCTGTGTGGCTCTGTGTGTCTCTGTGTGTTTCTGTGTGGCTTTGTGTGTCTCTGTGTGGCTCTGTGTGTCTCTGTGTGGCTCTGTGTGTCTCTGTGTGGCTCTGTGTGTCTCTGTGTGTCTCTGTGTGGCTCTGTGTGTCTCTGTGTGGCTCTGTGTGTCTCTGTGTGGCTCTGTGTGGCTCTGTGTGTCTCTGTGTGGCTCTGTGTGTCTCTGTGTGGCTCTGTGTGTCTCTGTGTGTCTCTGTGTGGCTCTGTGTGTCTCTGTGTGGCTCTGTGTGTCTCTGTGTGGCTCTGTGTGTCTCTGTGTGTCTCTGTGTGTCTCTGACACGGCCGCTGTGAACCTTCTCGGTCAGTCGCCGCTGCCGCATCCTGCTCGACTCCTTTATCACGACTCACAGCGGCTGACAGTCCCCAACCACCCCTCTCTCTTACACTCTCCCCTCTCTCCACTCTCCCCTCTCTCTTACACTCTCCCCTCTCTCCACTCTCCCCTCTCTCACACTCTCACACTCTCTCACACTCTCCCCTCTCTCACACTCTACCCTCTCTCCCCCCCACTCTCCCCTCTCTCTTTTTTACGATCAGATGAAACAAGAAGATGCTCGGTGTAGTCGGCACTTTGCTTCGTTCATCGTTTCGTTTTTTTTCAATGCTTTGCTTTGTGCCCCCCCCCCCTTTTTAAATGAAATATTTCACGCTCTGCTCTCCTCCTTTTACCCCCCCATTTCTCTCTACCCCCTCTCCCTACCCCCCCCTCTCTCTCTACCCCCCCCTCTCTCTACCCCCTCTCTCTCTACCCCCTCTCTCTACCTCCTCTCTCTCTACCCCCCCTCTCTCTACCCCCCCCCCCCTCTCTCTACCCCCTCTCTCTACCTCCTCTCTCTCTACCCCCCCTCTCTCTACCCCCCCCCCCCCTCTCTACCCCCTCTCTCTCTCTACCCCCTCTCTCTCCCCTCTCACTCCCCCCCCTCTCTCTGCCCCCCCCCCCACGCTCCCCTCGCTCGCCGCACTTCGTGTATCTCTCCCCAAGGTGGGGGGGGGGGGGGGGTGGGGCGGGGTGAGAAATGAAGACGCGAGAGGAAGCCTCAAGGTGGGAGAAATTACAGAGCAGATGAGAGGAGAGGAAATACATTTTTACATAGAAAACAGGGGGAACATAGACATTGAATAGCCAGAGAGGGGGTAGAGAGAGAGGGAAGGGGTAAGAAGGAGGAGAGCAGAGCGTGAAATCTTTCATTTAAAAAGGGGGGGCACACAAAGCAAAGCATTGAAAAAAAGCAAAAAAAAATGAAATGATGAACGAAGCAAAGTGCCGACTACACCGAGCATCTTCTTGTTTCCTCTGATCGTAAAAAAAAAATAAAAAAGAGAGAGAGCGAGAGAAAAGTCTACGGTTCGGTCGTGTTGAGAGACGTCGTGAAGATGACGTGGGGATCAGAAGGCGGCGAGTGATGCAAGTGGAAGGAAAGAGGTGTGAGGAGGAAGGCGGAGGAAGAGGTGGAGGGTGAGGGGGGAGGGGCAGCGAGGTGATGCGCTCGGACGCGGTGACCCCAGGAGCGTCAAGAAGAGACCGCTCAGGGCGGCGTGGAGACAGGGCGGCTCGGATAGCGGAACGCCCCTCGGGAGTGATGCTCACACTCCCCGCGTCACTCCCTCGCCTCTCCCCTCCACCTCCCCATCTCTCCCCTCGCTCCATCTCCCAGAATCAGTGACAAATACACCAGAATCAGTGATAAATACACCAGAATCAGTGACAAATACACCAGAATCAGTGACAAATACACCAGAATCAGTGACAAATACACCAGAATCAGTGACAAATACACCAGAATCAGTGACAAATACACCAGAATCAGTGACACATACACCAGAATCAGTGACAAATACACCAGAATCAGTGACAAATACACCAGAATAAGTGACACATACACCAGAATCAGAGACAAATACACCAGAATCAGTGACACATACACCAGAATCAGTGACAAATACACCAGAATCAGAGACAAATACACCAGAATCAGTGACAAATACACCAGAATCAGTGACAAATACACCAGAATCAGAGACAAATACACCAGAATCAGTGACACATACACCAGAATCAGAGACAAATACACCATAATCAGTGACAAATACACCAGAATCAGTGACAAATACACCAGAATCAGTGACAAATACACCAGAATCAGTGACAAATACACCAAAATCAGTGACAAATACACCAGAATCAGTGACAAATACACCAGAATCAGTGACAAATACACCAGAATCAGTGACAAATACACCAGAATCAATGACAAATACACCAGAATCAGTGACACATACACCAGAATCAGTGAAAAATATACCAACTGGTCCCGGGCCACCCACTAGGTCGACTCAGCCTTAAAACGAGTAGCCGGTCCGTGCGTAAAACGTCGGCACCGGGGAGACAAAGACGGCTGTGCACGCTTTGGGCCCATCCAACCCTCCTCGTGTGCCGTGCCGACATCAGGAGGTGCTCGCTGACTGCCCTTGCCCCAGCAGTCTGTTCAGGGCTACACGGGCCCCCTTTGTCTTTGCCGTAGGCACTGCGCTCTGCAGGGCTGGCACGGCTCAGGGAGTTGGGAGGTTTCGTTCTCCGCTTTCACGGAAACCTCGGACCAATAACGCGAAACGGAATCAAATCGATTTCCGCCGGCCTCTATTTCCATCACCGCAGCTTTCCCCCCCTCCCCGCTTACGTCTTACAGAGAGCTTCCAAAACACAACAACCAGCTCGGGCAGGAGCTCGGGGTAGTGGTAGTGCTAGTGGTAGTGCTAGTGGTAGAGCTAGTGGTAGTGGTAGTGCTAGTGGTAGTGCTAGTGGTAGTGCTAGTGGTAGTGGTAGGGCTAGTGGTAGTGCTAGTGGTAGAGCTAGTGGTAGAGCTAGTGCTAGTGGTAGTGCTAGTGGTAGAGCTAGTGGTAGTGGTAGTGCTAGTGGTAGTGCTAGTGGTAGTGCTAGTGGTAGTGGTAGGGCTAGTGGTAGTGCTAGTGGTAGTGCTAGTGGTAGAGCTAGTGGTAGAGCTAGTGCTAGTGGTAGTGCTAGTGGTAGAGCTAGTGGTAGTGGTAGAGCTAGTGGTAGTGGTAGTGCTAGTGGTAGTGGTAGGGCTAGTGGTAGTGCTAGTGGTAGTGCTAGTGGTAGAGCTAGTGGTAGAGCTAGTGCTAGTGGTAGTGGTAGAGCTAGTGGTAGTGCTAGTGGTAGTGCTAGTGGTAGAGCTAGTGGTAGTGCTAGTGGTAGTGCTAGTGGTAGAGCCAAGCCACAACATTTAGCCTCGAAGCTAGTTGTAACGAAACGTCGTACTCAGTTTGTAAATGTTGTGTCTCTCCAACACACAAGCGGTGGTGCTGTGCGAGTGACGATTTGGCACGTTCTGTTTACGTGACAACCCTTACTAGTCAGCTGTGTCGGGTGTTGGCGGGTTTAACGACACATATATATAGTTACACGATCTAACCCCAAAAACCTCTATTATGGGTAAAAACAAATCACCTAACAAAAATATACAAATAAAAGTAAACTCTTTTTTTTGCATCTTAACAGGTAAAGCCCACACACGCGCACAAATACAAAGATCCCCCGTATAGCCTCAACATACTGTTGGGGCAAGTGGCAAGTGCTGTTAACGATTAGCACCTGTGAAGGCCGGAACGGTACACGAGGGGGTGGGTGGCAAGCACCACGCCCGGCCGCCTTTGTCTCCCCGGTGGCGATGTCTACACACAGCAGTAGGTACTCATTTGAGGCTGAGTCGACCTAGTGGAGGCCCAGGACCGTTTCAGATAATCGTCACCGGAGTTGGTTGTGAACGGGAATCGAACTCGGGTCGCCGGGTTTGTAGCGCAGCGTGCTGACCACACACACACAAGACAAGCAGCCCCAGTAAATCATATTGTGGCTATTACAAAGGAAATAGACAATAGGCGACGTTTCGAGTCATGGCCCTTCTTTAAATGGCCATGTATGGCGTTGGCGGTGAACGTGTTCAGTTTTGAAAGTTGTTTGTGCGCCATCACCGATGCAGCAGCAGAATCACCAGATCGTGTGTTGGGGCGAGTGCTGTTTGCGAGCTCCTATTAAGGCCACACACACACACACCACTCATACACACACCTTCACCAGCCCCGCCCCTCTATCCCCCACTTCTAACTAGCCCCCCCCCGCCGCAGCCCCCACCCCCCATCACAATCTCCCGTCATCTCTCTCGCGACACTTTATCTCGCGCTTCAGGAGCGCTGCGGTGACGTCACTGCAGACCGCACCTGTGCCACACGCACCCCGCACTCACCATGAGCCCCCCCCCCCCACTTCAACCCCCCCCCCCCTCGTGTATGTTTCATTGTTACATGCAAAGAGCAACCACAAATAAATTGAATAGATTGTTGGGGCAAGTGCTGCCAGCGAGCAGCACCTATGAAGGCCGGCATGACACACTCACACACACACAGAGCAACGCACTCCCACACACACACAGACCAACACACACACAGACCAACACACACACAGACCAACACTCCCACACACACACAGACCAACACACACACAGACCACACACACACAGATCGACACACACACAGACCAACACTCCCACACACACACAGAGCAACACACAGACAGACCAACACACACACAAACCGACACACACACAGACCAACACTCCCACACACACACAGACCAACACACACAGACCAAAACTCCCACACACACACAGACCAACACTGACACAGACCAACACACACACACAGACCGACACACACACAGACCAACACTCCCACACACACACAGACCAACACTCACACAGAAACACACACACAGACCAACACTCACAACACCAACAACCGCCATTCGCCATTAAGTGGCGGTGACGTCACCACGACGCTTGTGCCAGGCTATGTGCACATTGAGGCCACGTGAAGTGTCGAACGCCCGCTGGCAGGAGGTCACGGGGTAGACCCAGGTGCCACGGGTCGACTGACTGAGATGACTGGCTGATGCACCACCTGTGCCCCCTATTGTGCCAACTTGCTGTGCTTTAGCCACCCGGCGCTCCGCTCGTTGTTTTGAGCGTCGCTCCTCCGCCCTCCGCTATTGTTGGAGGGCGACTGCCTCCAACTGCCCAGTAGCGTCCTTCACGAGCCTCCTCCACAGAGGCCGATCTTGACACCGCTGGTACCAGTCATCGGCAAGTCCACTCAGCTCCACGTCCTCCTGTACCACATCACTCCATCTCTTCTCTAAGTCCGTGCCGCGCCCGTTTAGCCCCCTCTATCCGGCCGAACAAAAGCAGTTTAGGCATGCGGTGGCTGGGCATGCGGGCTATATGACCCAGCCAACGCAGTCTTGCCTGCCGGATGAGCTCACCGATGGGACTTTGGTCAGATCTTTCAAGGATTTGTGAGTTCATCACACAATCCATCCTGGTTAAACCCAGGATGGATCGTAGGCAGGCCAGCCTAAATGTTTCCAATCGGCGAAGATGCTCCATTAGGGGGGCCCACGTTTCGCAAGCGTAGAGAAGGGAGGGAATGACCGTGGTCGAGAAGACTTAAAGCTTCGTGTGGAGCGACAGACCAGGTAGCTTCCACACAGCGTTACGCAACCGATGGAAAGATAATGCCGCTCGACTGATTCTGAGTGAGACCTCTGCTGTCAAATCGGAGCCGGTCATGAGCACACTTTTCCATGTATGGGAAACTCTCCACTCTCTCCACAACTGCCCCATCACCGATTGGGAGTTGTGGGTGTGGGTTGCCCGATGGTACAAAATACCCAGGCAGGTGCTTAGTTTTGGTGGGCTGATGGTAAGGCCCCACCTCTTAGTGGAACGCTCCAGTTTCAGCAGCAGCGCCTCCAACTCCTCCTCTGAGAGAGCGGTAATTACCAGATCATCGGCATACATAACATGGTTGAGCAATTAGGAGCCATCCCTTGACCGCACCCGGGCATCGATCAGCCTCCCATTGTATCTGTACCAGATGGAAATTCCTCTGGAACAGCCATCGAAGGCTTCACGAACTACGTGATCGAAAAATATGTTAAATAATGTTGGAGCCAGAGGACATCCCTGTCGCACCCCAAGGTGAACAGGGAATGGCTCCGACTCCCGGCCACGTAGTTTTACCCGGACCTGCTCACCATCATGAAGGTCCTTAATAATCGTGAGCAGAGGTTCAGGGACTCCAAAAGCACGAAGAACAATCCAGAGCCCAGGCCTACTGATGGTATCATAGGCCTTGACCAGGTCAATAAAGCAGAGATGTAGGTCTTGTTGGAATTCCTACATCTCTGCTGTAGCAAACGGAGAGAAAATATGGCATCTGTGCAGGATCGCCCTTTCCTAAAACCGCATTGAGGCTCTACAAGCCTCCCCTGAACGTGGTTGGCAAGGCGATGTTGAATAATCCTTGCCAGGACCTTTCCCGGCACACTGAGAAGTGAGATGCCCCTGTAGTTGTTACAGTCTGTGCGGTCCCCCTTCTTAAAGAGGAGGACCACCAGGACATCCTTCCAATCCTGCGGAACCCGTTCAGTGGTCCAGACTGTTGTTATGATGTCACGTAGGGCAGTCTGTGCACAAACGCCACCCTCCCTCAGCATTTTGCTTGGGAGATCATCTCTGCCCGGTGTCTTTCTTGGTCTCAGACTCTGGATCGCCTTTCGTACTTCTTCAACAGATGGCACCTCAGCCAGCCACTCACAGGGGGTGACTTCTTCTTCCAATATTTGAGGCACCGCAGCCTCAGCAGGGTAATCCCCACTTTATCCCACAATGTTTTCCATGTCGAGGGATTTCCCCTCCCCACAGAAATGCTCAGCAAATCGGCAAACCTGTTCCTGGGGGTTGTAGATTGGATCACCGTTTTTTCTCACTAATGAAGGTAATAGATGTGGCGCTGCAGGTTACTTTTTTGATGGAGTTAAATAGGGATTTGTGATCGCGGGCCATTGAGGCAGACTCCATCGCCTCAGCAACCCGCGACCACCACCCATCCTTGCAGCACCTCACGGCTCTCGGAACCTCCGAGCGAAGGCTGCGGTAAGCCTCCTCATTCTCTGACATGGGATGCTGTAGACGATTAGAGTGGGCCTGTCGCTTTTTGTCAGCCATCCTGAACACATCCTCTGTCAGCCAGGGTCTCAGGGGAGGTCTGGACCGCGTACCCAAATCAGCCATTGCAGCTGCCTGAGTCACAGTCCTAAACCTCGTCCATTACCCTCGTCATCTGGAGGAGTGGGGGACGATGCCAACCCCAGCCGCAAACGATGATAAAATTCTCGCTTGCAACGTTCATCAGCTAGCTGAGACCAGGCCACCTTAGGTTGGAATTGGATCCTGGGTGTACACCTACCACCGGAGCGGAAGAATGGCAGGCGCATCTTACACATGACAAGTCGATGGTTAGAGGGCAGATCAGCTCCACGGTAGGTCCTGGTGTCAAGGACATGGGTCCACATCCGCTGTTCCATCACTATGTAGTCCAGCAGATGTTCTTGCTTGGACCCGGCATGCATCCATGATGTTGTGTGGATGCGCAGATGCCGGAACAGCGTGTTGGTAATTACAAGCCCATGGGCTGCACAAAAATGTAGCAGCCTTCTACCGTTGTTATTGAGCTGACCTGGCCCATGCCTTCCAATCACTCCAGACCAGGTGCCAGCATCATGACCAACTCGGGCATTGAAGTTACCCAACAAGATGACTCTATCCCGAGGGGCCACTTTAGCCAGCACCTGTGACAGGAGGTCATAGAAGGCATCTGACTCATCGGCCTTGCCTGCATCCCTCCACGGATGTTCGTCTTCGGTGGGGGCATAAGTAATCATGACCACGACTCCTCGCCTCCGGTTGATGGGAAGGCGAGCCCAAAGTAGCCTGGGGCTTACAGCTTCCCACACCTCACCGCCACGCTCCCACGCCCCCTTCATTCTTTTGTTCAGAAGAGCCACTCCCTGTTGTTTGGTAGTCTCCTGCCCCGAGTCGAGGACTGTCCACCCTCATGGTGGCAGGAGCCAGAGCCGGTCCACCGGACCTCCTGAATGCCACAAAGATCCAGCCGGTACTGGTCCAGTTCCCAACAGAGGAGTGGCAGCCTCTCCTCCGCAGTGAGCGTTCGAACATTCCACGTGGTCATCCGTGGTGGCTTTTTGTTGTTTCTGGAGGAGCCCGAGGGTAAAGATTAAATCTCACGTCTCCGCCAAATGGGGTTCGGCCAGGAGACGTCATAGACGCCTGTCCCCCCTGTGCCTCCGTCACAAGCTTATTAATTAGATATTTTGTACGTGGTTTAGTGGTAATTTATTGAAGGTGGAGGGGTTACCAGCCCCTCGCACTCGTCCAGAGCCCCCATTTGGCCGCTGTGGTGGTTACAGACGCCATGAGGGGAAAGGCCAATCGGAATTGGCCCTCCCCCCACAGCACTGCCCACGACAGCGTTGCCCGTCCGGCACCACGAGGAGATAGGAGGTTGATTTGCCGGACAACACACACAGACCAGCACACACTGCCACCTACTCACACCGACTCACACTCACACCGACTCACACTGACTCACACCCCCGCCGGCTCGCGCTAACCCCGAGGGGAGGCGCGTGGCGAGAAGCCACGCGCCTCCCCTCGGGGTCACCTGTGTGTGTCACCTGTGCGTGTCACCTGTGCGTGCCACGTGACCGTGTCACATGGCGAGTGCCACCTCGCCACCCGGCACGCCGCGGTGTTGGGCCGAGTACCGACCCGAGATGTCTGCGAGATATCTCGAGTTTCGCGGTCCACCCCGGGGTGGGGTGGGGGGTGGGGTGGGGGGTGGGCTGGGGAGTGGGGGTGGGGGGTGGTCGTGAGTTGTGCGAGCTGAGCGATTGCAGCGGCGGTCGGAGCGGTGAGCGCCGCGGTGGGCGTTGAGGTGCCCGCAGCGCACCTGAAGTGGCCGATAACGGGGGGGGGGGGGCAGCTTGCCAGCGGTGTGGGGGGGGGGCAGCTTGCCAGCGGTGTGGGGGGGGGGGCAGCTTGCCAGCGGTGTGGGGGGGGGGCAGCTTGCCAGCGGTGTGGGGGGAGTCGCAGGTCCAGCGCCGACTGCGCTACGCGAACCTCGGCGAGCCGGGGTTCGATTCCCGCTCACGGCCAAGAGCGGTGGCGATTATCCGAATCGGTCCTGGCCTCACCGAGGTCGACTCACGAATGCCAGGCGCGGTGTGTAAACGTCGCCACCGGGGAGACAAAGGCGGTCGGGGTGGTGCTGGCCAACCACCCCCTCGTGTGCCGTTCCGACCTTCATAAGTGCTCGCTAACAGCACTTGCCCCTACAGCCTGTTAAGGCTACACGGGGATATTTTGTCTTTGTTCCCTCGTTCGACTCAGCCTCAAATGAGTACCTGGTAAGATGTGTAAACGTCGCGACTGGGGAGACAAAGGCGGCCGGGCGTGGTGTTGACCACCGGTCCCCATCGTGTGCCGTGCCGACCTTCATAGGTGCTCGCCAACAGTACTTGCTACAGGCGATTCGGGGGGATATTTGCGTGTTTGTGTGTGGGGAGGGAAGGATTCATAGATGGACACAGACTGGAGAGTGGGGGGGGTGGAGAGAGGGGAGGGCTGTCAGCTGCTGCGAGTCGTGGATGAGGGAGGCGATGAGGCGAGCAGGAGGGGGGGGAGGAGGGGGAGGAGGGGGAGAGGAGGAGGAGGAGGGGGAGAGGAGGAGGAGGAGGGGAGGAGGAGGGTGGGGGGAGAGGAGGAGGGGGGAGGAGGGGGGAGGAGGAGGGGGGGAGGAGGAGGGTGGGGGGAGGAGGAGGAGGGGGGAGGAGGGGGGAGGAGGAGGTGGGGGGAGGAGGAGGGGGGAGGAGGAGGGGGTGGAGGAGGAGGCGGGGGAGGATGAGGGGGGGAGGAGGAGGGGGGGGGAGGAGGAGGGGGGGGAGGAGGAGGCGGGGGAGGAGGAGGGGGAGGAGGAGGGGGGGAGGAGGAGGGGGGAGGAAGAGGGGGTAGGAGGAGGGGGGAGGAGGAGGAAGGGGGAGGAGGAGGAAGGGGGAGGAGGGGGGAGGAGGAGGGGGGAGGAGGAGGGGGGGGGGAGGAGGAGGCGGGGGAGGAGGAGGGGGGAAGAAGAGGGGGTAAAAGGAGTGGGGGGAGGAGGAGGTGGGGGGGAGGAGGAGGGGGGGAGGAGGAGGAGGGGGGAGGAGGAGGGGGGAGGAGGAGGGGGGGAGGAGGAGGCGGGGGAGGAGGAGGGGGGAGGAAGAGGGGGGAGGAGGAGGCGGGGGAGGAGGAGGGGGGGGAGGAGGAGGCGGGGGAGGAGGAGGGGGGGAGGAGGAGGGGGGGAGGAGGCGGGGGAGGAGGAGGGGGGGAGGAGGAAGGGGGGAGGAGGGGGGAGGAGGAGGGGGGAGGAGGAGGAGGGGGGGAGGAGGAGGGGGGGAGGAGGTGGGGGGGAGGAGGAGGGGGGGGAGGAGGAGGAAGGGGGGAGGAGGAGGCGGGGGAGGAGGAGGGGCGGGAGGAGAAGGGGGGGAGGAGGAAGGGGGGAGGAGAGGGGGGAGGAGGAGGAGGGGGGGGGAGGACCAGGGGGGAGGAGGAGGGGGGGAGGAGGAGGGGGGGGAGGAGGAGGGGGGGGAGGAGGAAGGGGGGAGGAAGAGGGGGAAGGAGGAGGGGGAGGAGGAGGAAGGGGGAGGAGGGGGGGAGGAGGAGGGGGGGGAGGACGAGGGGGGAGGAGGAGGGGGGAGGAGGAGGAGGAAGGGGGAGGAGGGGGGGAGGAGGAGGAGGAGGGGGGAAGGAGGGGGGGGAGGAGGGGGAGGAGGGGGGGAGGAGGAGGGGGGGGGAGGACGAGGGGCGAGGAGGAGGAGGAAGGGGGGAGGAGGGGGGGGAGTAAGAGGAGGAGGAGGAGGGGGAGGCAGCCGCAGACCCCGACACGCGGCACGTGCCGTCAGCTTCCCCGGCAACTTGCACCGATGTCCACCGTGGGGCGCGTCACCAGCGGAGACCTCGCGAGAGAGACGACCCGCGTCAAGGCCGCCCTCTCGCTGGGCTCAAGTCCACCGTGGGCGGAGACGAGATCGACTCGCGGTGCATAGGTCATGGCTGACGACGACGATGGTGATGATGGTGATGATGATGGTGATGGTGGTGATGATGGTGATGGTAGTGGTGATGATGGTGGTGGTGATGGCGATGATGGCGATGATGATGATGGTAGTGGTGATGATGGTGATGATGGTAGTGGTGATGGTGGTGGTGATGATGGTGATGTTGGTGATGATGATGGTGATGATGGTGGTGATGATGGTGGTGGTGGTGATGATGGTGATGTTGATGATGATGGTGATGATGGTGGTGATGTTGATGATGATGACGATAGTGGTGATGATGGCGATGTGGTGATGATGGTGGTGGTGATGATGGTGGTGGTGATGATGGTGGTGATGATGGTGATGTTGATGATGATGGTGATGATGGTGGTGATGATGGTGATGTTGGTGATGATGGTGGTGATGATGATGATGGTGATGTTGGTGATGACGATGGTGGTGATGATGGCGATGTTGGTGATGATGGTGACGATGATGGTGGTGGTGATGATGGTGGTGATGGTGGTGACGTGCGCGCGCGCGCCAGCTGGCTGCATTTCCATCGGCACGTGGCTGAGGGAGCGGCGCGAGTCGAGGTCGCGGCGAAGTAATCGCCGCCACTGCGGACGGGAATTCCAACTTGGGTTGACCCAGCGACGGAGAGTTTCTGTATCGCGGCCCGGAGCTCCGTGACTCACAAGCGCCGACTCACGCTCTCGCGTAGAATATCGCTCAGATAGAGAGATTTTTTTATAAAAATATAACAAAGTTCACCCGTGTAGCCCCAACAGTTGGGCCAAGTGCACCCCGAGCCTACGGAGACCCACGGCCCGTCCGTCTTTATATCTCCCCAGTGGTGAAGCCCACACACACTTTAAACAGGCACTCATTCAAGGCGGAGTTGACCCAGCAACGTGAAATCTGAAAAATGTCACGAGCGGCTTCGTTAGCGCGGTGGCGCTAACCGCGGCGCCACCGCTCTCTCGGTGGTTGTGCGCCCATCCTCGGTGTGGATGCGATGCGATGTCCCTGCGCGGTCGATGAAACCAATGAACTCGGACACGGAGGCGGCCAATCGAGAGTGGTTCTTTATATCGCCGCGCCGTCACAGCGTATTCGTCACGTCCACCCGAAGCCATCATCCAACATCACCGGAACGCATCAACCGACATCGCCTCCACGAACACCACCATCATCACCACAACATCACCCGCCATCACGGCTCATAGAGCCCAGCCTATCAGGGTTTGGGGGAGGAGGAGGGGGGTCAGGATAATGTGTCACGGCTAGGGTGAGGATCAGGGTCAAGGTCACGGTTGTAGTTCGGGTCAGGGATAGGTTCAGGGCTATGGTTAAGGTCACAGTTGGGGTTAGGGTCATGGTTTGGCGGTAGGTGTTCGGGTCAAGGTTACGGATAGGGCCTGAGTTAGCCTCAAGTTCAGGATTGAGGTTAGGGTGATGCTTAGGGTTGAGGTCAGTGTTGGGGTGGGAGGGTCAGGATTCAGGATGGGTGTTCAAGTCACAATAAATAGCGGGGGTGGGTGGGTGGGTGGGGGTAAGGATAGGGGGGGGGGGCATGAGTTAAGCAATCACGGGGAATAAATTAAGCGTTGTTATTATTAACAGTATAATGACACAGTGTGAGATGAACCACACACACACTCACGCGCGCGTGTGTGTGTGATGGAGATATATATACACAGACGCAGGACGTACCGACGGCTCCGATTGAACAGCGCTTCTGTTTGAACCGGTTTTTAATTGATCCGGTGTTTAATTGAACCGGTTTTTTTGTATTATTTAACCGATCAGCCAGGGTTGTGAATTTAAATCCTGCCTGGGAAGGGGAGAGGGACGGGAGCGGGGAGGGGGGGATCAGTCCACTTTGTGGAGAAGTCAACCAGCGGTTCCTGCCAAATGAATAAATTCGCCCCCGCCATACGAACGTGGAATTTCCACCACTGGCTCGAGAGCTGTAAACGGAACATTAGCACCGCCCCCACAGTGTGCATCAGAGCAGGACATCGTTGACCTCTGGCTTTACACTCGCGCGGACAAAAGGTGACCTCGAAAATCCTGTTGTGACTGGCGAGCACCCATGAAGGCCGATACGGCGTACGAAGGGCGCCTTTGTCTCTCCAGTGCCGATGTTGACACACCGCACCGGTTATTCGTTTCAGGCCGAGTCTACCTAGGGGAAGGCCCACGACGGGTTCAGATCATCGTCACTGGACACACCCACGCGTGCACGCCCGCACAGACGAACGCCATCTCGCCCGCTGGAGCTCAGTTGCCCGTCAACTCGTTAACGCCGGAGCCGACATCGCTGCCAATTAGCGCTAATGAGCGTGATGCCGGGCGGAAGGTCGCTCGATCCCCCGCCGCCGCGGGGGGTGGGTGTGGGGTGGGTGTGGGGTGGGGGGTGTTGTGGGGGTGGAGGTGGGGTGGGTTGGTGGGTGGGTGTGGGGGTAGGTGGGCGGTGGGTTTGGGGGGGGGGCGTTGGGTGGGGTGTGGTGGGGGTGGATGGATGTGCGGTGGGTGGCTGTGTGGTGGGGGTGGGTGGGTGGGTAGGGTGTGGTGTGGGTGGGGGGTGGGCGGGGGGGATCTGAGTCTTGCGGGTCACACATCGTTGACGTCACTGAAGCGCTGCGGCAGAGCCTCTCCCGTGCAAGTCGAGAACACGTGTGTATGGTTCCGAGAACACGTGTGTATGACTCCGAGAACACGTGTGTATGGTTCCGAGAACACGTGTGTATGACTCCGAGAACACGTGTGTATGGTTCCGGGCCCGTGTGCGGCCGAGGTTCAAGTGCGGGCCCCCCTAAACTCGCCGGCTCACGGCCACTGCCGGCTGTACGGGCCCCTACGAGAGAGTGAACTCTATAGCCCCCCCCCCCAACTCCACAGGGTACTTGGTCTACTCTTCCAACGCTGTGGGGTAAACGGTGGGTATTGAATTTCCTCACCAAAGGTTTTCCGGCTCGCTGGTGACTCCCGGCCCGCTGGTGACTCCCGGCCGCAATCAATGAGGGAAAACCTATGAACTACTGGAGGTGGTGTGCCGGGTGATAATTATTTGTTATTGTTGTTGACGTTAAAAAGACCTCGCTCAGATGAAGCCACTGCGCGTGGAAGCAGCCCGGGGACAACGGGAGCCAGTGGTGGAAATTCCACATTCCCATGGCGGGCTGTCGTCGGTTCGGGCATTTATCCTCTCCCACAGCAAAGGGGGGCAAGCCCCCTGCATCGTCTCGCTCCACAAGAGGCCGCTCTAGACACTCTCTTTATAACGGGTAATTTGGTCTACTCTTCCGCAGTCCGCATACGCCTTGGATAGAGGTGGGATCACCCACGTTTGACCCCACCAAACGCGACATGGGAGGAGAGGAATGACCGGTGATGATGATGATGATTCTGATGCTGCTGCTGCTGCTGATGAGATACGCAATAATCGAAGACGGTTCGAGAAGCATATTTGTTTTTTCCCGGGCTACATGCATACATAACAGGCTCTTACAAGCAGTGGCTACACAGTGCGGAGGAGCGTCGTTTAAGTGGAAACCACAACACGTTGATCATTACGGGAGGACTGTAGCGACTCGAAGCTAGACAGACGGAATATTGATTTTTGGATCGCTGTCCAACTACCACTATTCTTCACAATAACCTTACATATTATAATAATTTACACAGACCCTTGGTCGATCTACTGCTTGATACAGGCCTCCTCCGCGCCATATTTGACCATACTTCACCACACTGGTCACTGCAGGTTGACACAGACCCTTGGTCGATCTACTGCTTGATAAAGGCCTCCTCTTCGCCATATTTGACCATACTTCACCACACTGGTCACTGCAGGTTGACGAAGTGGACCTGAACCGGCTCGGATATCTCTCGCCACTGTTAGCCGTGGCATTCGCGCAGGAATGCAGCACACAAGTGCACACAGTATATAATTGTATACTGCGCGTATTTACATTTGATGTGTTTAAATACGCAAACTCACGCTTGGTTCTTAAACGCTCTGACGAAGTGAGTGAATGAGTGATGGTGCGAATTGGTGTGATTGAATGAGTGATGATTGAGGGAATGATTAAATTAATGAATAAATACGTACATTTGTGAATACATGATACGTTTGGAGTTACTGTATTTATTTTGGTGAATGAATGGGTAAATGAGAAGTCTGAATGAATGATGGAACGAGTGTGAATGAGTGAGTGAATGGTAGATTGAGTGAATGAGTTAACGGATGAATGAGTGAATGAGTTAACGAATGAATGAGTGAACGAGTTAAAGGATGAATGAGTTAATTCGATATTTCACGAGTGAATCACAGATAGCCGGACTGCATTAGTGAGTGAATATGCGTGAGTGAATTACGCGAATCCGGCAAGCAGCGTGCATCTCGTCTCAATCACGCAGCCGGGGGTACCCCGCGCTTCAAGGAACCAGGAACTCAAGCGCTGCAGGACTTCAAAGTTCAAGCGATCCAGGACCAGAACACTCTATGCCCACACCAGGACTCCAGCAAACTCCTCTGGCTCTTCGTCTTCAGAGGTCTCGGGGACTTGATGATTTCAGGGCGTCAGATGCAGGCCCTTCCACAGCTTTACGGGCCTCTTGCGAATCGTTGAAGTCAGACCTCGCAGGAACTCCGCGAAGTCATCACACTTGAGGACCCCAGGATCTCCAACAAATCGTGGGCTCCGGGCCCTCGATGTTGAGACCGTGCACTCGAGTGCCTCTGGGGCATCTCGCCCCCCCACCCCCCCAACGTTGGCAACCCCTCTGAGCTGATCGCGTAGCAACGGGGGTTGGTGGTGGTGGTTGGTGGTGGTGGTTGGTGGTGGTTGGTGGTGGTGGTTGGTGGTTGGTGGTGGTGGTGGTTGGTGGTGGTGGTTGGTGGTGGTGGTTGGTGGTAGTGGCGGTGGGAGATGAAGAAGAGGGAGAGGATTGGGGGGGGGTTACCAAAACCCTAATCGCCCCTCGTCTGCCCTCTGATCTCCCCCTCTATCTCGCCATCTCTCTACATTCAGCAGCGCAAGAACTCCCATCGCTGCGAGGAGAGAGCGAGCGATCGAGTGGGGGAGAGAGACAGGGTGCAAGAGAGTGGGAGAGAGACAGGGTGCAAGAGTGGGAGAGAGACAGGGTGCGAGAGAGAGACAGCGTGCGAGATTGACAGCGTGCGAGTGAGAGGAGAGAGACAGCGTGCGAGAGAGAGACAGCGTGCGAGAGAGAGACAGCGAGAGAGTGGGCGAGCGAGAGAGGAGACAGAGTCAGCATGGGAGAGACAGGGGACAGCGTGCGAGAGCGAGCGAGAGAGAAACAGCGTTCGAGAGACAGCGTGCGAGAGAGAGGAGAGAGACAGCGTGCGAGAGGGCGAGAGAGAGGAGAGAGACAGCGTTCGAGAGGGCGAGAGAGAGGAGAGAGACAGCGTGCGAGAGAGAGGAGAGAGACAGCGTTCGAGAGACAGCGTGCGAGAGAGAGGAGAGAGACAGCGTGCGAGCGAGAGAGCGGAGCTACCGATCCAGGACCAGCGTCCAGGGCGCGGACAGTCCACCCGCGCGGAGCCCCTCGGCCTTCAGCTCGGCGAAGAGCTGCGTGAAGAAGTGTGGCTCCGAGTTGAGGCGCAGCATCTGCGCGCTGCACCGGGAGATCACCCCGAGGCACCGCTCCCAGAAGTCGTCGCGCCTCCCGCCGCCGCTGCCCTCGCCGAGGAAGGGCTTGAGCGGGTAGGAGATCTCGCTGCCCATGTACGAGTAGGAGAGGTAGAGGCAGGTGAGCAGCGTGGCGCGCAGCTCAGACTCGGTGGCCAGCGACTCGGCCACCGAGTCGCGGCACAGCAGGTAGAGGAACACGACGTTGGAGGGCGTGATGAAGCACTGCTCCTGCCATCCCTGCAGCAGCAGAGCGCGATCCACAGCGCGGAGCCACAGGCTCGGCTCGGTGGGCGACAGCTGCTTGAGTCGGTAGCAGCGGCGGCACAGGAACTCGCCCAGACACCGGAGCAGCTCCGCCGTGGACGCCTGCACGACCACGCGTCGCGGAGTGCCCGAGATGGGCAACGACCCCGCGGAGGGGCAGCCGCCGTGGCCGCTGCCCTTCTTGGAGGAGGGCAGCGTGGACGCCGAGGCGGGCAGCGATGATGCCAACAACGGCGGTGGCGGCAGGGGCAGTCGCACGACATGGCCGTACGGCTGCGGCTGCTGTTGTTGTTGGTGGTGTTGTTGTTGTTGCTGCTGGTGGTGGTGGTTGGCAATCCGCATGGAGTTGTTGTGGCGCGGCGCTCCTCCGTTCTCGTTGTTGTTGTTGCTGCCAACGCCGCACGGATTCGCGGCCGGGTTCGCCTTCTTGGCGTTCTTCTTGCGCGTGGAGGCGGCGACCAGCGTCTTCCAGGCTTGGCCCGGCGTGAAGATGGAGTGTCGCTTCAGGGCCTTCTCCTTGGGCTTCTTGCCGAGCTGGGGAGCCGCCGAGATCCCCTTGGGACCCCCGCCGCCGCCTTGCTTCGCGTGGACCCCCTTGCCGGGTCCCGAGGGGGACAGCGAGAGGGAGGTGCCCATGGTCTCGACTCGGCCGAGGGATCTCGATGTGAGTCGAGGAGGAGGCCGGAGGTTAGAGGGCGAGGCGGAGGAGGCGAGAGGGTGGACGAGATGGCAGGGTGGAGGAGTCAGAGATCAGAGGAACGTGGGTGGAGGAGGAGGGGAGGGGGGTGGACGAGATCGATGGAGGAGCGAGAGCGGAGGTCACGCCTCGTCGTCGTCGTCCTCCTCCTCCTGCTCCCCGCAGAAGGAGGGAAGGATGGAGACGCATGGGAGGGTGCAGAGTCGCCTAGGAGATTCGCCGATGAGAGTCGTCCTCCCCCTCACTCTCACCGCGCCCGGCAATGGAAATTTCTTCGGGCGGGACGCGTGGGCAGAGAGCGAGACGGCATCTCCCTCGTCCTCCTGATGTTTTCTCTTCTCCAGCACCTCTTCTCCCTCCTCCTGCTGCTGATGTTTTCTCTTCTCCAGCACCTCGTCTCCCTCGTCTTCCTCCTGCTGCTGCTGCCCGGCTCGGCACCCAACCCAGGTCTGCATCACCCGGCGTGACGTCAGCCGCCCATGTTGCCAGGCCCCGCCCCTTCCCCCCTGCTTAGCCGTAGCCCCCGCCCCTTTTTGTGCATAAATTATGCAAATTAGCGCGGGACCGCGGCGCGCGATTTGCCGCAAGGCGACAGCTGCTGCTGCTGCTGGAGCGGAGACGCGCGGGGGAGGGGGGGGGATGCCGCAGAGAGGGAGGGAGACGGTGATGAAAGAGTGGGAGGGAGATGGGAGAGTGGGAGGGAGATGGGAGAGTGGGAGGGAGAGTGGGAGGGAGATGGGAGAGTGGGAGAGTGGGAGGGGGTGGATGCCGCAGATGTTCGCGCCACCAACCTGACAGTCCGCATTCGATTCTCGCTCACGACCAACATCAGTGACGATGATCTGAACCAGTCCTGGGCCTTCCCCAATGGTTCGACTCAACCGTCAAAATGAATACCTGGCGTGGTGTGCATTATCAAACATGAAAAACTGGGGAGACAAAGGCGGCCGGGCGTGGTGCTGGCCACCCCACCTCTCCGTGTGCCGCCGTGCCCGGCTTTTCATAGGGGGTGATTGCTGCTCGCTCACAGCACTTGCCCCCCAAAAACTCGGTCAAGGCTACACACGGGGGGAGGGGGGGGGAATCTTTGGTGCTGAATAAACCACCAGCGATGGAGTTCGAGCGGGCGTATCACAGCCAGCGCCGAATGAAGCTAAGTGCGGGGCCTGTAGCATATGATGTTATAAAGGGGCCGTAAATAAATAAGAAACACGTGCATATTAAAACACCAATTTTTTACTTGCACAGTTAAGTAATTGTGTTTTTTTCATTTGCTATACAGCCAGATAATACGACAAATCTCCTTAAACACCCAGCCGTTCATAAAAGTTGAAGGCGGTATAGTACTATGGTAGTAGAGCAAGTGCAGAATCACTGAACCGTGAATTGATCGTTTGAAAGCATTTAGCGCGGGGCACTTGAAAGTGCGGGGCCCGTAGCATTTGCTACTTTTGCTACGAGGACAATCCGGCACTGATCACGGCTGGCGTGAGCCGCATTCGACTCAGGGTCTACAGCAGTGGTTCATCTTATCCTGGGGGTGCGAGATATCAACCCCTATGTATTTATTAGCATGATACTTTTTTTTACGATTGAGAACCAAAATGGGTGCAGGCTGCGATTCAGGTTAAGAACCACTCATCTACAACGACGAGAGAGAGAGTGACACACAGACAGAGCGGGAGAGTGACACACAGACAGAGCGAGAGAGAGACACACAGACAGAGCGAGAGAGTGACACACAGACAGAGCGAGAGAGTGACACACAGACAGAGAGTGACACAGACAGAGCGAGAGAGTGACACACAGACAGCGAGAGAGTGACACACAGACAGAGCGAGAGAGTGACACACAGACAGAGAGAGAGAGTGACACACAGACAGAGCGAGAGAGTGACACACAGACAGAGCGAGAGAGTGACACACAGACAGAGCGAGAGAGTGACACACAGACAGAGCGAGAGAGTGACACACAGACAGAGCGAGAGAGAGACACACAGACAGAGCGAGAGAGAGACACACAGACAGAGCGAGAGAGTTACACACAGACAGAGCGAGAGAGTGACACACAGACAGAGCGAGAGAGAGACACACAGACAGAGCGAGAGAGTGACACACAGACAGAGAGAGTGACACACAGACAGAGAGAGAGAGAGACACACAGACAGCGAGAGAGTGACACACAGACAGAGCGAGAGAGTGACACACATACAGAGAGAGTGACACACAGACAGAGCGAGAGAGAGACACACAGACAGCGAGAGAGTGACACACAGACAGAGCGAGAGAGTGACACACAGACAGAGAGAGAGAGTGACACACAGACAGAGCGAGAGAGTGACACACAGACAGAGAGTGACACAGACAGAGCGAGAGAGTGACACACAGACAGCGAGAGAGTGACACACAGACAGAGCGAGAGAGTGACACACAGACAGAGAGAGAGAGTGACACACAGACAGAGCGAGAGAGTGACACACAGACAGAGCGAGAGAGTGACACACAGACAGAGCGAGAGAGTGACACACAGACAGAGCGAGAGAGTGACACACAGACAGAGCGAGAGAGTGACACACAGACAGAGCGAGAGAGAGACACACAGACAGAGCGAGAGAGAGACACACAGACAGAGCGAGAGAGTTACACACAGACAGAGCGAGAGAGTGACACACAGACAGAGCGAGAGAGAGACACACAGACAGAGCGAGAGAGTGACACACAGACAGAGAGAGTGACACACAGACAGAGAGAGAGAGTGACACACAGACAGAGCGAGAGAGTGACACACAGACAGAGCGAGAGAGAGACACACAGAGCGAGAGAGAGACACACAGACAGAGCGAGAGAGTGACACACAGACAGAGCGAGAGAGAGACACACAGACAGAGCGAGAGAGTGACACACAGACAGAGCGAGAGAGTGACACACAGACAGAGCGAGAGAGAGACACACAGAGCGAGAGAGAGACACACAGACAGAGCGAGAGAGTGACACACAGACAGAGCGAGAGAGAGACACACAGACAGAGCGAGAGAGAGACACACAGACAGAGCGAGAGAGTGACACACAGACAGAGCGAGAGAGTGACACACAGACAGAGCGAGAGAGAGACACAGAGCGAGAGAGAGACACACAGACAGAGCGAGAGAGTGACACACAGACAGAGCGAGAGAGAGACACACAGACAGAGCGAGAGAGAGACACACAGAGCGAGAGAGAGACACACAGACAGAGCGAGAGAGTGACACACAGACAGAGCGAGAGAGAGACACACAGACAGAGCGAGAGAGAGACACACAGACAGAGCGAGAGAGTGACACACAGACAGAGCGAGAGAGAGACACACAGACAGAGCGAGAGAGTGACACACAGACAGAGCGAGAGAGTGACACACAGACAGAGCGAGAGAGTGACACACAGACAGAGCGAGAGAGTGACACACAGACAGAGCGAGAGAGTGACACACAGACAGAGCGAGAGAGTGACACACAGACAGAGCGAGAGAGTGACACACAGACAGAGCGAGAGAGAGACACACAGACAGAGCGAGAGAGTGACACACAGACAGAGCGAGAGAGTGACACACAGACAGAGCGAGAGAGTGACACACAGACAGAGCGAGAGAGTGACACACAGACAGAGCGAGAGAGTGACACACAGACAGAGCGAGAGAGTGACACACAGACAGAGCGAGAGAGTGACACACAGACAGAGCGAGAGTGACACACAGACAGAGCGAGAGAGTGACACACAGACAGAGCGAGAGAGTGACACACAGACAGAGCGAGAGAGTGACACACAGACAGAGCGAGAGAGTGACACACAGACAGAGCGAGAGAGTGATCGAGGCTGGACTTTAACTGAATACTCTTTTGTTCTTTCGGTAAAGTCACGTGGGTAGAACACATAATAGATCACGACGTATCGATCGCAACAACAAGCGACGTCGTGATCTATTGTTTTTTTTTATACCTACGTGACTTTACCGAAATAACCAAAGAGTATGGATTCCTGTAGTGACGAAAGCTTCAAATCAAGATAGTATGTAAACAAAAACTTAGCTCTTTTGCACCAATGGGTTTGAAGGATGGTGGAAAGTATTGTCTTGTTAAACTATGCATTTTAAACTGAAAACGACTTATCTGCAATACCTCTAGTTGCTGAATTCAACAGCCTCGATCACGGTGGCTAGGAGATGTTAACTACCTCGCCTGGTATACAGGAGGTCGTGGGTCCCATCTCGACCCTGACGCCATGCTGTAATATTTTGAGTTTGCGTGTCTCTCTCCCCGTGGTCGCGTAGATTTTTCTCTCGATCCTCCGGTTTTCCCCTCCGCGTTAATTATCAACATAGCGCGTTCAAGAGTATTTGGCTGTTGCCAAAAAATGACCACGTGAAGATGATAAGCCCACCTCGGTTGAGCCATCATTTGTGGCATGCCAGGTCGCTTCTGAGAAAAAAAATATAGCGACGTCGCTTAGTGAGACCTTACCCCGGTAAAATTAAAAATATATATCCGTAGCTTTCGTGAGTGCAGGAATCCATACTCGTTGGTTCTTTCGGTAAAGTCACGTGGGTAGAAAAAATAATAATAGATCACGACGTTTCGATCGCAACGCAAGGAATCTTCATCAGGTGTAAGAAAGATGACGATTGCTTGCGTTGCGATCGAAACATCATCTATTTTTAAAATCCTTTATATTAAGTTCACTTGCTTGCTTGCTTACGACCGTGCAAATCTTTCGGTCGTTTTTTAACCCAATTCCCGTGATCCAATCGAGCTGACATTTTGCACACAGACTCGTTGTGCGTGACAATTAATGTTCGTGAACATTTTTCCAAAATTTTACACTTTTTAGGACAAAAAATATTATATTTAATTACCAATTACTTAATGGTGCAATGCAATCATCTGACCCATAGGTGGCAGCCATCTCAAGCCAAAGGACGAGAGGACTCTAGCCGCCACGCATATAAAGGATTTATAGTGAAAAACTTTGTTTTTACGGGTTATACTTGTTACTTTTTACATTTTATCCGCCAATTCGTCACGAGTCGTAGTCGATTGTTATTATTATTATTATTCACGTGGGAGGAAGAACCCGGAGCACCCGGAGAAAAACCCACGTCGGCTCGGATGGAAATAGTTGGGGAGGGGGGGGGGCATGAGTCAAGCTGTCGTGCTGCCTGCTCGTGGCGAACCAGGGACATGGCACTCATCGACTCTCATCGTGCAGTGATCCACCAACCATAGCTTGCCCCCAACAGTGCCGGACTACAGGCCGCGTGAACACAGCCACCACCAACACCCAGGGCTGTGATCGTCTCTGCTGTTCTCCACGGGATTGGAGGGAAGGAGACGGCAGACAGGTGAGATGAGTGGGCGAGGCAGATCAGAGAGCAGCTGAGATAGAGAGACGGGATGCATTGGGAGCGTGTGTCGTGTGCCTGCGAGTTGCGTATGTACAACATTGTGTCTCTGTGTACACGTGTGTGTGTGTGCGTACGTGTATTTTGGAATCTCGGTGTTCCCCGGCTGTATAAACCGCGGCAAGTGGAATGTTCCCTCGGCGTCTCGCTTAAATCGCTACTCGGGACAGCCAAGGGACATCCATTGATCCGCTTATGTGACCCACTTCCCACCACCCCCCCCCCCAGCGATATCTGCCACCGATATCCACGGCTCTCCCCGCCGCACCGACCTCCAATCTAACCGCGACAAAAATCTCGGACAAGCTCGTCAATAAGATCGTGTGTTGCGTGTGGTCTTGTATATAAAATATACACGTTTCGGGCAATGTTCCTTCTTCACAGCAACTCAACCTCTGTGGCCTCTGTTGTTGTGAAGGGCCACCACTGCTTGAGACGTCACCTGTTGGTTTAACGCGTAGGCTTTCACAACCAGTGTCATCCATACTATCGGTTTTTTGGGGTTAGAACGCAATCTAACCCAAAAAAACACCTGTATTACGTTACATTTTTGTTTTAATCTTTCTGATGCCACCCAGTGTCGTTATTGACAAGATGTCGAGTTTGATTTCGCTGTGTGCACCAACCACTGCCAACGCGGCGAGCTGCTGCTGCTCCTGCAGCAGCGTCGACAATGAATTGGCACGTGTTCGTTCACGTGACAAGTCTTATTCATTTGACTGTCGGGTGGAGGAGGGTGCACGACACACATTGGCATTATACTCACGCGGTGATCTTACCGAAAATAAAAAAAAAACAATTAATCAACAGGATCACCTAATAATACGGCATCATCATTAGTAACACGTGGTCTTCAGTGGCGCGTGTGGCCATGCCAGGGCCTGTATCGCCACCTACAGCTGTGGTGAGGAATCAATGGTTCCGTTTGCTGCCATTCGTTTCGCCAAAGTCAAGTGTGGCTGGCATTGGTGCTCATCTCTCGTTCAGGCCTTGCCGAGCCGGTGGTGGAAATCCCACACGCCTGTGGCGGAGGCGAGTATAGCCAAAAGACAACCACACTGTTGACCGATTTACCCACAAAGTAGTGATAAAAGTTATCGGCCCCAAAAGGGATAATTGGTTGGCATGCAAAAGATCATCAGTTAACGTGCAATTCTGTTTGTGATGCCTTGCGCCAGATCTGTGTGCGTGTACAGATCCACTGCTGGATGAGGGCGGTGACCTGATGTGGTAACACGCTCGCCGCTCATTGCAGAGAGGTTTCTTCGTTTGAACCCAGTGCCCGCCCCGTTTAATACTGCGGCGTACAAATAAAACTGTACGACGACGCGCGCTGTGCGCCTCGCTCGAAGTTGACACTGCGACAAATCCCCCCCCCCCCACCCTCGACGTCGTGCGCAGGAGTGCAAGGGGTCAAGGGTTTCACATTTGCAAAATTCGAAACGCTACTCCGCAAGCGTGTGCTGCCCGTGCCCGTCGTCGGTACCGCACGAGACGGCCAACTGCTGGCGCGGGGGTCTTTCTGTAAACATTTAGACCGCTGATGACAAAAAAAACGTACACGAGCGCGGTCGCCGTTCACAAGACTTGCCACCAAATTAATGTTGGAGCGTTGTCTTTTGACAAGAGGTCAAAACCACTAGAAATGGAGAAACTTGTGCAGAATGAGAATACCAAGCGCGTGTGTGAAACACGAGGGGGGGTCTGTAGGCGAAGCTTCCTGCCAGAGGTCGCAAACGGGTTTTGATTCCTTACCCGTACCCGGCCGCACCAAGGTCGCAAACGGGTACCGTACCCTACCTGATACCCGGCTACCCGTACGGGTATTGGGTAGGGTACGGGTACCCGATTGCGACCTCTGGGATGAAGCCATATTGCAGGCACAGGTGGGTTGATTCTAGGAACTTGAATTGTGAGAAGAGACAAGACGTTAAAAAATGAGTGACAAACGGTTACTCACCAGTGACTTACCCGTACCCGTACCCGGCTGCACCAGAGTCGCAAACGGGTACCCGTACCCAGCCGGGTACGGGTAGCCGGGTATCGGGTATGGTACGGGTATCGGGTACCCGGTTGCGACCTCTGCTTCCTGCCCATGGTGGACACCGCCTGCAGTGGAGTGACGAACAGAGAAGGGACTCAACGTTATCTCCTCTTTATTCTAGTACTTTCATACAAGGAATGATCACTTCGTCACACAATGTACTGAAGACAATATCCATGTACATGCTTAAACCGATGGGTGCGTCTGGATGCGGTTTGCTTTCTCCTTTCATTGTCCGATACCATGAAGGCTCGGAGACGTGGGGGGCGGCAGGGGGGAGGAGGTGGGTTGGGGGGGGCATGGAGAGGGGGGAGGGAGAGGGTCGCCCACCTCCATTCAGAGTGCTTCAGTACAGCAGTGCATCCTCACACCAAAAAAATAAAACTCCAAGGGTAGAAATACCCAAAAATAACAAAACTAAAAAAAGTTCATCTAAACAAAAAGAAAATAATATTGAAGATCAAACACTGCTCAAGTGACCGAACTTGCCCCAGTAACCAAACCACGCACACTGCTGCTGCTGTTGCTATGACGGTGCGCGAAGCCCCACCACCCCCGGGGGGCTGCCACCGGCTCGACCACCAACACGGCGTGGCGGCTGCTCGGCATGAAATGTAGAAAGTGGCTCGTGGGGCGACTCGTGTGGGGGGGTGGAGCAATGATTGTGGGCTGGGTCATCATAATTGAAGGGGGGGGGGGTGGTAGCCGGATAGTTAGTAAGGGGTGGGGGGTCATGACAGGAGAGCTCGAGGAGGCTGGAGTGAGCAGTCATTGCGTGGTGGTGGGAACTGCACCGTCAGAGCTGTGAGAACAAACACCACGAGTGAACGCTGGGGACAAGCAGTGGAAACGGGGCTCCCGCAGGTGCAACAGGGCTCAGGACCAGGGATTGTTGGGTTAGCCGATGATGGGGTTTGGCTGGGAGACGGGGCTTAAGCCACCGGACTGGCTCTTGATCTCCGCGTACTGAAATGTACCCCCCTCCCTATCTTCCCACCCTTTCCCTTGCGGCCAGGGTACCAACCGTTTCACTTTTTTGTTCCAAGTCGCACTTCCGGTTTTTTTGTTTTGCCCAAGGCGCCGGCGCCAGACTCGACGCCACGCTCGTAAACGACGGAGATCGCCGTCGTTATTTATCGCCGCAGACGCCTCACCTCTCGACGAGCAGACGCGGGCGAAAGGAGAGAGACACACGGAGAGAAAGCTGCACTTCACACGCGCACACGCACGCAACCGCAAACAAAACAGAACGGCCGAACCCTGACGGTCCGACGCGGCGCACTGGACAAACGACCAATCACTAACGAACGTCCGCATCACATCAAGCCGCCAAGGAGTCCGAGAGACGGCGCCGGATCGTTGGAGGAGGATCGCTGGGGGGGGGGGGGGGGGAAGGGGACGACTGCGGTGGGCGGCCGGGCGGGAGGGCGAGGTTACCACCGCGTGGTTGTCTGTTGGTCGGCCAAATCAAAACTCCTAGCGGACTTCATTTGCTAGAAGAGCAAGTGAGTTTCACATTAGAAGCCAGAGGGCTCACTCAGCACGGTCTTCCTGGAGGTATCCCTTATGTCTACGGTGTGCTCTCTCTCCCCCCTCCCCCCAACTGGACAGCAGGGGGCTGCCTACCGAGTGTGCCGCATTATTTGGGAGGTGGCGGGAGTTGGGGCTGGCGGGAAAATCGGCGGGCAGGTGGTGTGGCGAGGGTGCGCAGATAAAAATACAAAGGCGCGTTGGGAGAGGGGGGGGACAAGTGGAAGGATTAAGCTTCCTGTTGATTGGCTAAACGGGGGGGGGGAGGGGGGTGTTGGTTAACCAGGAGGCCACGCCCGGTGCGGCCAGACCAGCGGCGGCCAAAGACGCTCTCTTACCGGAGGAAAACGGCGGGGTCCCGGCCGCACCGGCGAAAACCAGGACTGGATTGGATTAAATTTGCGAACATCAAGTAGGCTTTATTTATTTTTTGGGTGGGGGGGGGGGGTGTGTTGGGCTGGATTGGTAAAGGGGGCGGGGGGGTGGGTACAGGGCGGCACGGTGTAGTAGTGGTAGTGGTGGGATCATTTTTGGTTCTTGAGCTGGTTGGAGAGCCAGTCGAGGCCTTCGTAGAGACCGTCCCCACTGGTGGCGCAGGTCGCCTGGATGTACCAGTTCCGGTGGCGCAGCGAGTGCAGGCCCAGCTTATCCGTGATCTCGGCCGCGTTCATCGCGTTGGGCAGGTCCTGCGCATGAAGAGGGGGGGACGACGACACGCGTCGAGCAACCGTCGCCGTCAGCATGTATGCATGCAGAACTTATTTCGCACCGTACGTAGCCGGCCAACCGTGCTAATCGGAGGTGCGATGAGCATCCTCGTCGGCTCATCGATTGGGCCCGTCACTCGTTCCGAGGACTCGGGTCTACCGCGCGCTGCGTCGTCGCGCAGTCTCTAACCGCCACTCGTTTGCACGCTCGTACATTCGTTTAAAAACATTAGAGGCTGCCACAAACTAATAGCGCTCACACCCCCCTACACCCCGCGGCCCACCCCCCCCACCTGTCCCGGCCGCACCCCAGCCGCTAGCGCCCACCTGCTTGTTGGCGAAGACGAGCAGCACGGCGTCCCTGAGCTCATCCTCTGCCAGCATCCGCATCAGCTCCTCGCGCGCCTCGTTCACTCGCTCCCGGTCGTTGCTGTCCACCACGAAGATGAGCCCTGCTCGCGAGGGGGCGACGGCGCGAGCACGCACGCGGGGAAGAACGACTCAACCGACAGTGGGGACCACGATCGCCACCGTTGCCGTCGTTGGCAACACTCGCTCCACTGCTGGATGAAGGCCACCAACCGCCGACGCCTGCAATTGGCGGCCTCACGTGGCGGAGTCAGGCCGTGGAAATTCCACGTTGATATGATTAAGGGGGGGGGGGGGGGGTTCGAAGCGGACGCAATAAAGTTTCGCAAAACAGGGAAAATAAAAAAGGCGTACCCTGTGTGTTTTGGAAATAGTGACGCCACAGAGGCCTGATCTTGTCCTGGCCGCCCACGTCCCACACCGTGAAGCTGATGTTCTTGTACTCCACTGTTTCTACGTTGAAACCTGGACGGACAGGCACGCAGACACGCGCGGAAGTGGTGAGACGGATGCCAGCCAGCAATGGACCTCATGACCATACAGGCACAGTAGCTATGAAGGCAGAAGCAAATATGTCACGTGTAAAGTTATTTTGTCCGTCAATCCAGCGGTGGATTGAGGGCCTGCCCAGGCCTCTGATTGTCATCACAGAACTGGTACCAGGCTAGGTACACTTTGAGCCTTTCATAAGAAGTTTCCAAGCCTATCTGCTGCCAGGAGGTCATGATACAGACCCAAGTATTGCAGGTTAACTGATACACACATGTATCCACACATCCATATATAGACACAACTACATAATGACTCTAGATTTGAAGCTTTCGTGACTGCAAGGATTCATATTCTTAGGTTTTTTCGGTAAAGTCACGTAGGTAAAAAATAAAAATTTATAGAAGTAAAATAAAATAAAAATCACGACGTTTCGGAGGCAACACAAGCTTCCGTCTTCAGGTGGAACCGTCACAGCACGATAGCTGTATCAAGTAAGAGAAATTCCAAGAAAACAGTCCTTGTATATATACTGGTTGAGGGTGGGAGGAGCCAAGGTAGGCCCTGGATATTATTATTGTGAGGTTCGGTGCGGCTGAAGCACGCTGTTAGGAATGAGCCTTTGTTGTGTAGACTGGTTGAACTCGGAGGTTCCAAGAGTTGTTAATGTGCGGCTGATGTAAAGGTGCGTGTAAATGGGACTGAGCCTTTTGTTATGTAGAGGTGGTGCGGCTGAAACCGCTGCCAGGAATGAGCCCGGTTTCTATCAGATACTCTGCTTCCCTTCACAGGCAAGACCTCTTCGGCAGTACTCAACTCAACCCAATTACTCTCTATGGTCAAGGAAATGGTACTATCTCCTGATGACATCCTCGTCAGTTTTGATGTAGTATCTCTGTTTACCAAAGTCCCAGTACCTGACACCCTAACAATAATTGAGGACTTGGTCCAACATGGATTGAATTCGGATGTACCTGCACTGGTTAGGCATTGTCTCACCAACACTTATTTTACCTGGAATGGCACCTTCTACAAACAGAATGAGGGTACCCCTATGGGCTCCCCCTTGTCACCAGTGATAGCCAACATGTTCATGGATAAGTTTGAATCAGACGCCATCCAGACATCAACCCTGCGTCCTTCCCTGTGGAAGAGGTATGTGGATGACACTTTCGTCATTTGGCCACATGGCCTCCCAGCATTGAACCACTTCTTGGACCACATCAATTCCAGACACCCATCCATCAGATTCACCATGGAAGTGGAGAAAGATGGTAAACTACCATTCTTAGATATTCTGTTTGAGAGGAGACCTGACGGATCCTTGGGACATTCTGTCTACAGGAAAGCCACCCACACAGATTCCTACTTGAAACCTGATTCCCACCACCACCCATCTCAAAAGAATTATCTCATCAAAACGCAATACCAAACAGCTCATGGCATTTCTGACCAACACCACCTGGCCAGTGAATTAAGACATGTACATCGGGCCCTCAGGATGAACGGATACTCTGACCGCACCATCCGCCAAGCTGTTTCTCCCACCATACAGAAACAGCCACATGAAACTCCGATCAAAACTATCACGTTGCCATACATAGCAGACGTGACCAAAAAGATCTCCAAAATTTTATACAAACATAAGATCCAAGTCCGATTCAGTACAGTACATAAAATCCGTGATCTAATTCCATCTGTGAAAGATGTCATTCCTGACTTACAATACCCTGGAGTCTACAAACCGAGTTGCAGTTGTGGTGATTGCTACATTGGAGAAACCAAACGTCATATCTCTGATCATGTCCGCGAGCACAAGTCAGATCTGAAACACGGCAAAACTGATTCTTCCGCTGTTGCCGATCATTGCTACAACGCTGTGGGCTCTCATGAAATTGTCTTTTCCGAGACCAAGGTGCTCTGCAAACCTCCTGGCTACCATCAAAGGTTTGTACACGAAGCCATCCAAATATACAAACACTGACATAATTTCAACCGTGATGATGGGTACAAACTTAGTAATCATTGGAAAGATGTTATTAACCATGCAAAAAAGATTTAACTACACATATTTGGACCATCTTATTTGACAGGCACTATTCTTCAGTTACCGTATAGTTTCTTCTTTTTTCACACACTGGTTTTCCTACTTTAAGTTTTACCACACATATTTGGCAAATCTAGAATTAATCCCAGGAACGTAGCAAAGTGCTGTTTCATCTACATAACAAAGGCTCAGTCCCATTCACAGCAGCCGCACCTTTACATCAGCTGCACCATAACAACTCTTAGAACCTCCCAGTTCAACCAGTCTACACAACAAAGACTCATTCCTGGCAGTGGTTTCAGCCGCACCACCTCTACATAACAAAAGGCTCAGTCCCATTTACACCTTTACAGCAGCCGCACCTTAACAACTCTTGGAACTTCCCAGTTCAACCAGTCTACACAACAAAGACTCATTCCTGGCAGCGGTTTCAGCCGCACCACCTCTACATAACAAAAGGCTCAGTCCCATTTACGCGCACCTTTACATCAGCCGCACCTGAACAACTCTTGGAACCTCCGAGTTCAACCAGTCTACACAACAAAGGCTCATTCCTAACAGCGCGCTTCAGCCGCACCGAACCTCACAATAATAATATCCAGGGCCTACCTTGGCTCCTCCCACCCTCAACCAGTATATATACAAGGACTGTTTTCACGGAATTTCTCTCACTTGATACAGCTATCGTGCTGTGACGGTTCCACCTGAAGACGGAAGCTTGTGTTGCCTCCGAAACGTCGTGATTTTTATTTTTATTAATTTTAATTTTTTACCTACGTGACTTTACCAAAAAAACCTAAGAATACATAATGACTGACAAGTTTTTTGTCAATCCACTGCTGGATATGTAGGCCTGCCCATACCGTATGGGTCATAAGGCTTATTTGACCAAACTTCGCCACATTGGTGAGAGCGGGTTGATAAAAGCATGGAGCATAGATGGAGCATAGATTTACGGCACAACAATGGTGCTGCACTGCCCTCTGCTGACCACCATGGAGCATGGTCGAGGGTGGCGGACCATTCCACGACGTGTACAGATGAGGTGGAGGGGGGACAGACCATACCACAATTATATACTGGGTTTGTGGAGGGTGACAGATTATTACACCGTCTGTACAAGCAAGGTAGACTGAGGTGGACTACCATTATGCACACAAGGCAGATGGGGTGGGGGGTGTTGGTAGGTCCGTTCTATCCACACAATGTTGGCGATGGTGGAGAGGGTGGGACAATCCATTATGCCCACGGTTGATAGGATGGGGTCCACTTGCCTCTACCATAATCTACACAAAGTAGGTGTCAGTGAAGGAGTTGAGGGGAAGGGGAGGGGGTCGTGCCTATTGTGGGGATGGTGGTGACGATCTCTCCCAGCTTGAGCTTGTAGAGGATGGTGGTCTTGCCAGCGGCGTCGAGTCCCACCATCAGGATTCGCATCTCCTTCTTGCCGAAGAGGCCCTTGAAGAGGTTCGCAAACATGTTCCCCATGGCTGCGGTTTCGTGGTGGCACCTGCCCTGTGGAAGTTGGGCAGAACAAAACCAACGGTTAAAAGAGATTCTAATCAAGTTTCCATTAAGAACGCTTTCCAACATCTATCCCATACAGACGGGAACCGGTGACACACCCATGGCTGCGGTTTCGTGGTGGCACCTGCCCTATGGAAGTTGGGCAGAACAAAACCAACGGTTAAAAGAGATTCTAATCAAGTTTCCATTAAGAACGCTTTCCAACATCTATCCCATACAGACGGGGACCGGTGACACAAGTCCACATTTTGCCATATCACCTACTCCTGGGCGAGCCAGGGTGTATAGCACCTCCACGAACGACACCCACGCGAAGGGAGTTTTTAAGTCAAAATGACAATTATCGTTATAAAGCACCTTTCAGAGGATCTCAAATGTTTCAAAAGATTTGGTGCAATCCGCCAAGCCGCGTCTCCACGGTGCTAGATAACAGGCATAGCCACGACAGCACAGCTTTAAACCCGGCGACACGAGTTCCAATTCCCGGCCGTGGCTAGTGATATCCATCCGAAGCGGTCCCTCCCCCCGGAATGCCCTTTTCAACAACCTGCACTGACCCGGGTGGTGAAGTAGTCCAAAACGTTCACGACCCTCACAGCGCAGGGAGGTTCTCATCAAGCAGTGGATTGCCAAACAGGAAATGCAACCGCGCCCCGTGGCGCTGTACAGAATAATGGGGCGTATGTATTTCATCGCGCTCAAGACATTCAGCAGCCACAGGCAGAGGAAAACAAGGAATGGTCTGAGCATAGCTTTGAATACGGGCAGGGAGTCAACAGCACAGATTTCTGGGAAAGTTCCAGACTGGGGGGGAGGTGGTGGTAGCAAAGGAGAATGGGCAACCTCTCAATAAGCGAAGATTGACTGCAGTTGACTTAAAGCTTTCGTGACTGCAGGAATACATATTCTTTGGGTCTTTCGGTAAAGCCACGTAGATAGAAAAAATAATAAAAATATCACGACGTTTCGATTGCAACACAAGCAATCGTCATCAGGTGAACAAATATAACGGGAGAGCTACTGAGGCAGAACATTTTTTTTCCTGCCTCAGTAGTTCTCCCGCTATATTTTTTGTGTTGATATCGAAACGTCGTAATATTGTTTTTCTATCTACGTGGCTTTACCGAAAGACCCAAAGAATATTGACTGCAGTTGTTGAAATTAGCTTTCTTTAAAATGATTATCCGGTGATGCTGCTGCTGCATTAGCGGTGGTGCACAAGCACGAAACAAAAAAACCCTATTGAAGAATGTGTTTTTTGGAAGAATAAACTCGCATTGTCACATCCACAGCGTTCAACCACCACACTAAAGGTCCCAACACTCATCCATCCACTCACCCACCCACCGACCACACTGCAGGTCGCCACAATATTCTCTCTGCTTTTTCCCCTCGCACTGCTCCGCTTCGGTTTTCCCCTCCCCATCATAGTCTCTATTCTCCAAACTTTTACAAGAACCTCGCTAAATTCAATAAAGCTGTTACACTCGTATGCAGTTGAAAGCTGTTTGTTTCTGGCTGCTTGATCTGGGCCTATGCTTAAAAAACGACGTGGCTATTACACACGGTGCACGCACGTACGTGTTTCTTGCTAAAAATCGGCCACGCTGTAGTGACACAGTGCGCGTCTGATTCCCGTAGTCTCACGACTCTTGCACTCACTCGAGAGGCTGCCAGTGGCAGCAAAAGTGCGAGGGGAAACGGGACACCCACGCCGCAAACTATTTTGCAATCCTGAACCTCGCCCCAAAAAAAAAAACCCAAGTCGGCCATGACAGCAACAAAAAATTAACCGCCGTCACAGGAGCGCCCTTTTAACGCGCGCGCTCAACTACGTCACCGTCAAAACTGCCACGACGCGCGTGCCGACCTCTAACGAGATCGGTTTCTTTCAATCCACTGCTGGAGGAGCGGCCACCCGCCCCCGCGCCGTGCGTGCGGCGGGGGTCATTTCAGCGAGCCTCAACGCACTGGCCAGTGCGGGGTCGGTGAAGACAGGAGAAGCAGAGCGTAGACAGAGACGAGAAAGCTGTACGCTGACGATAGGACGGGTGATGGGAAAGAAAGGGTGACCGAATAAGAGTTGGATGATAAATACCGATCGTTGAGTTGAAAGAGACAAAACAAGACGCATACAAGAGATACCAATTGTCGAGATGCCAGAGATAAAGGCGATAGATAGACAAGCACTTAGGATTAGCACACGGTTGGCTACGTAGTGTGCGAAAGAAATTCAACATACATGTTACGTCGCAGGACTGAGATGGTGAGAGCTCTCGAACGCCTTCATCCAGCAGTGGATTTAAAACAACTGACTTGTGACTTGAGTATAGTCAGATAAAAAAGCGATAAGAGAGTTGTAGACATGCGGTAGATCAGTGGTCACACGTACAGATGACGACATCGTGTGGCGTCACGTGACCCCGTCGGCACACGCCTAGAAACTGACGAGACCCTGGCGCAGGGCACACGCTGGCACTGCCAGGGTGCGCTCGGAGAACGCAAGAACCCTTGTACAAATAGAACCTCTCCTCCTGTCAACAGACATTCACACTGCCAGCATACTTTGCACGTCTGTGGAGCTTCGACAATCAAACGCAAGAGCCGATAACGGATTTCTTTCATTGTATCTCAGTGGCCAATGTGCTCTGGCCCAAGCCGAACATACACGACTCGACAAGAGACAAAGGCTAACGTCAGCGGTGAGTGACAACCGAACCAGTCCTGCCCCCCCTCCCCATCTTGGCTAACAACAAGCATTGTCAAGTATGGTTAAACAAATGCCCCACCCCCAACCCCCACTCCCTCATTCAGCCATGGATCTGCACTTAGATCTAGATCAGTTGCTCTCTGATGTGTACTCAGGTTGTGACACTTGCTGTTCGGCACAATGCGTATGTTGAACTTCTCCTGCATCGTACGGTGGAGCCAACCGTGCTAATCTGAGGTGCTGCGGGCAAAGGACAAGCAAAATGCTAAAATGTCCCAACGTTAAGCTCCAGGGCAGCACAACCGCAACACCTACTCGGTAATCGATGACTCTGCCAATTAGCGATACTCAACTCATGAACTGGAGGGGGGAAAAAGTGTCGCCTGTCCCCACGTGCGCCGCTGGATGGGAGGTCACGGGTGGCGGAGTGCATGGTGACGTCGCAGGCAAAATCAGCCACGTCACGCTGGTCTCAACTAATCGGATATCCCAGCTGCATGGTGGTAACCCAAACTCGCACAACGGAAACCTGGGGCATTGTGTCTCATCGTCAGGCTTCCAGTGGCGAGCGTCTCTAGACACAGCGAGTGCGTTTGTCGAGTGTCACTTTAAGGGGGGAGCGCGCGATTACTCTGCGCCTTGTTTACTCAGCCGGGAAAGCGTGTGGCGCAGTCAAGGGGCCCGCGCGGACACTTTTGTGCCACGCGGCACCAACACAGAGACTCTTTAACCGGGGCCCTCGGCAGCCAAAGATCGCCCCGACCCCCACCCCCCGCCTCTATAGCCATACAGGATGCTGGGGCAAATGCCGCGAGTGCTAGAGGGTGATGTGGCTAAGCACCACACCCAGCTGCGTGTGTATTACTCAGTGCTGATGTTTCATTTACACACTGCACCAAGTATTAACTAAAGAGCTGATTCGATCTAAACGAGGCTCAGGAGTTGTTCGGATATCACTTGATAATGATGTTAACCGTGGCCAGGAATCATACTCGAGTAGCCCAGTTTCATGCAGCAATATGCTAAGTTATATGCTGCTCACATACAAACCTACACTCAATGACCAATATATCTCAAAGAGCCTATAGCAGGCTGCTATGGAAAGTGATGTTCGTGAACACACACACACAGATTCACCTCCAGATGGCATACACCACCCAAAGACAGTGATGTCAGCACGGGGCACTGCAGCCGCTATGGGTGGTGCGGCAAAAGTTCACTGACACAGCAGAGGTGTCATCGAAGAGAAGACGCAGGTTTTATGAATCAACAGCGCAGATTGATTGGCAGATTTACGGCACTCTGCCAACTCTCGGCACACACACACACAAACCGCAGTGCTGATTTGGTAACGAGCACAGTCCAGCGACACAATCTACAGGGCCCTATCCCAATCTCCACTTTAGCACCAGTCAAAATGTCTCTCCGATTGGATGAGTTGTGGAGTGCTGCTTATTTTGGATGCTTGCCAAGACACTTAAAAAAAAGAAAACACTGTACAAGCAGATTTATTTGAAGCTTTCGTGATTGCAGGAATTACTCTTTGGTTCTTTCGGTACAGTCACGTAGAAAGAAAATAAATTAAATAATAGAATACGACGTTTCGATTGCAACACAAGCAACCGTCATCAGGTGGAACTAATTTAGTTTTTTAGATCTACCTGATGACGATTGCTTGTGTTGCAATCGAACCGTCGTATTGTATTATTTAATTTATTTTCTTTCTACGTGACTTTACCGAAATAACCAAAGAGTAAGCAGATTTATTTCGATGGGTGGTTTAATAACCACAACAATTTTTTTTTAAAGTTCATCTCGTTTTGTCATTCACTTTAAAGCAATATGAGATAAATAAACGATGGCCAAATACAAAGCTTAACTGCACCTGACAACTCGAGTTAGAATACTGGCCAAAGCTGGCATCATCGGTGGTGATGGATATCTTTAACCCGTCCCTGCCCCATCACTTCATCATCGAACAACAAACCGACGTGGTTAAGAAGTTGTGGGCAAAGTCACACAAAATACATCTCATGCGGAGACTTGAATTGGCAACGGATTGGCAAAAGCATGAACCAATTTATTGTCGCTATTTTTGAAGCAGAGATGGATTTATTTTTTAAGCTGAAAAACAAGTGTCAATTCACAGGAATATATTCGCTTGAGGTGCTGGGATATTGAAGGGTATTCCCTTCGTTTGTTCTCCAATGGAACAAAAACTGCCGTAATTATCGTCAATTACTGCCGTATAAGAAAACACACATACGAGGATGTGTTTTCAAACTCGGCCACGTATGGTGGGGATTCGTCCTCAGTTCCGTCATGTAAAGCGATGCAATAAGAACACATCGCTCCAAAGAAATTTCGTGTTCGAGCGCTAGGCGGATCCATACATTGCGAGACGCACGGTTTGCGGAAGCCGTCATCCAACAGTGGACTGACCATGACCGATGACGAAAAGTTCACTTGTGAACAATGTTAATCGATTAGTCCGACTGTCATTTTCAAATAATACAAATTTGAATGTGATTGTCACGTGAAGTATACACCCTAAGCACATTCACTTTCAACATATCAGTTATAGCATTACAAGCCACGACACACACCCTGATGCATTTAAATAGCCTAGCTACGAACATGAAGCGGTGACATTAACATTGAATTGTAACCTCTCGCGCGGCGTTTAAGGACCGCCGGCCTTGCGATTAGAACTTTTACTCTTACTTCGGCACTTGGAATAACACTAAACGTGCTTTACAAGCGCGGTGACCGTAGGACTTCCCTGTCCCTCTCTGCCTTACACCGAACTCAAACTGTACCCCGAACATTGTTTCCCAAGACCGTAACGTCGACCTTCCACTCCGAAAACAGTCGTGGGTCAATCCACTCGCTGACTAAAGGCCCCCAACAGCAGCCGAAAATCTCCTGCGATGTTAACGACCCACGGTCTAGCATCATCTTGCACAAGAGCTAAACACTCTCATCTTCTCCATCGCCCGTGTGGACGTTCTCGAGACAGCGTTCCTTCATTTAGCTGCCAAACCGCAAGTTTGTCTCGCTCACAGGCCAATCGTCCTTCGTGGCGACGTGTCCTGCACGCAGGCCCCACCTCACTCCCCGGTCGCAGTCCAGACGACGTCTTTAACGTTCGTATGCTCACTGACATTCTATGGCGTTATCCTCCCTGTAGAGACTGCACTAACACAAGTGATGTGTATGTCACAAGACAATTCGGGGACGTCACACGATAAAGCTATACTCGGGCGCAGCCGAACGATTTCGATCATAAACCCAATGACATTATGAAAGAACGGAATCTCAAAGGGCATTAACAACACGCCTGACGACACGAAACTAAACAAATACAAAATATCCTCCCAAGACGGCGACGACGACCGCGGTACCGTCTCTCGGATAGCTGAACCCCCCGCGTGTGGGTCGCCTCCCCAGGCGGTGCTTCCAGGCGAGCCCCAAGGCTTCCGCTCCGCGGCCTAGCGAACAAGGCCGCCGCGGTGGTGGTGGGGGGGGGCGCGAGGGGAGGGGTGGAAATGGCGGAGAGCGGCGGGGAAAGCGCGCGGCGCGGGGCGGCGGCCGCTTCGTCTCCTTCAGCCGTCGCCGCCTCGACGCTGGCGACGTCGGCGGGCGGCGGGCGCGGTGGAAGCCGCGGTGACTCCGCGGGTGCCCGGGCGAAGGGAGGCGAGGGGAGCACGAGAGCGGCGGAGCGAGGGGGGGAACGCGGAGCCGCGCGGGGACGAACTCGGTACCTGGCGGCTCCCGGCGAGGCTCAAAATGGCGTCCGGCTGCTTCCCCCTCACCTCGCGCCACGTCACCCGTGACGTCACGCGCCCGCTTTGTTTGTTGCGGGAGGGGGGGGGGCGCGAGCGACGCGTGACGTCACCGCGCAAGCGATAGTTGACGGCACCGCGCAAGCGACGCGTGACGTCACCGCACAAGCGATTCGGGACGTCATCGCGCAAGCGTCACGTGACGTCAACGCGCGAGCGACGCGAGACGTCACCGTGCAAGCGACAGTTGACGCACAGCGCAAGCGACGCGTGACGTCACCGCGAAAGCGATTCAGGACGTCATCGCGCAAGCGTCGCGTGACGTCAACGCGCGAGCGACGCGAGACGTCACCGCGCAAGCGACAGTTGACGGCACAGCGCAAGCCACGCGTGATGTCGCCGCCCAAGCGACGCGTGACGTCACCGCGCAAGCGACAGTTGACGGCACAGCGCAAGCGACGCGTGACGTCACCGCGCAAGCGATTCGGGACGTCATCGCGCAAGCGACGCGTGATGTCGCCGCCCAAGCGACGCGTGACGTCAGCGCGCAAGCGACGTCCCCGCGCAAGCGACGCGTGACGTGCCCGCGCAAGCGACGCGTGACGTCACCGCGCAAGCGATGCGTGACGTCACCGCGCAAGCGCGACGACGAAGCAATTGCGCTGTGGTGACATCATCAAGAGAGAGCACACTTTGTGATGTCGTCACGTGTCACCGTTCCGCGAACGGTAAAAATGACGTCATCGGCTCGTTCCCGCCGGGTGACGGCACGATAAGGTCCGCAGGGGCATCCTAGAGTCCATACTCTTAGTTCTTTCGGTAAAGTCACGTAGGTAAAAAAAATAATTAAATTAATAAAAATAAAATAAAAATCACGACGTTTCGGAGGCAACACAAGTCTCCGTCATCAGGTGGGACCGTCACAGCCAGATTTGATGCATCAAGTCGTGATTTTTATTTTATTTTATAAATTTTAATTTCATTTTTTACCTACGTGACTTTACCGAAAGAACTAAGAGTATGAATCCTTGCAGTCACGAAAGCTTCAAATCTAGAATCCCCGAGTCCCTCCTGTACGATGACGTCATGAACCAAGCCTGCGCAGTTTCGATGACGTCACCGATCAGGATTCTTAGATGACGTCACCCGACAACAACAAAACGTCACTCTGCCACGTGCTCGCGAAGGTAGGACGTAATTTATCAATAAGGCGCGATTGGGAGGTCTGGACATCATTGCGATGAAGCTTCGTGAGCTGCATGGCTCCATCGCCGCCAGGGCAGAGGTCGCAACCGGGTACCCGATACCCGTACCCTACCCGATACCTGGCTACCCGTACCCGGCCGTACGGGTAGCCGTTTGCGACCCTGGTGCGGCCGGGTACGGGTACGGGTAAGGAATCAAAACCCTTAATTTTAGAACTTTCGTGACTGCAGGAATTATTATTTGTTTCTTTCGGTTAAGTCACGTCTAAAGATAAAATAATAAATTAAATTAAATAATAGAATACGACGTTTCGATTGCAACACAAGCAATCATCATCAGGTATAATGAAATAGCGACATAAAATCTAACCAGAAAACTATAGACAGACATATTAGCAGACAGATATCACCAAGATACATAGCGAGAGCAACACAGGTAACAGAGAGGGGTGATCGTCTCTGTGTGGTGGCCTTAAATAGACAGAGGGGGGGGGGCGGAGGCAGAGAGAGGGAGGAGGGTTAGAGAAAAAATTAGCATATCAATGAGTGGTCAACAGACGTGGTGCTGCGAATGCGATGGCACGGCAAGCAAGCCTGAAAATCAGGAGAAGGACACACTAAAATTAAATAACCTAGTAAAATATCGAAATGTAATGTAATACAACACAGAGGGTCGGTCAACACACAATTAACGCATAGCCTGGTTGATTACGTATTTCAAAGATTGCTAAGTTAGAATTTAAGTGTGAACAATCTAAAGAGAGGACACAGGCAGAGAAAACAAGTCGCCAGAGAGAGAGAAAAAAGATAAGCTTAAAACTTCCCCGTAGAAGTGGTTCAATCTTAATTTTAGAACTTTCGTGACTGCAGGAATTATTATTTGTTTCTTTCGGTTAAGTCACGTCTAAAGATAAAATAATAAATTAAATTAAATAATAGAATACGACGTTTCGATTGCAACACAAGCAATCATCATCAGGTATAATGAAATAGCGACATAAAATCTAACCAGAAAACTATAGACAGACATATTAGCAGACAGATATCACCAAGATACATAGCGAGAGCAACACAGGTAACAGAGAGGGGTGATCGTCTCTGTGTGGTGGCCTTAAATAGACAGAGGGGGGGGCGGAGGCAGAGAGAGGGAGGAGGGTTAGAGAAAAAAATAGCATATCAATGAGTGGTCAACAGACGTGGTGCTGCGAATGCGATGGCACGGCAAGCAAGCCTGAAAATCAGGAGAAGGACACACTAAAATTAAATAACCTAGTAAAATATCGAAATGTAATGTAATACAACACAGAGGGTCGGTCAACACACAATTAACTTAACCGAAAGAAACAAATAATAATTCCTGCAGTCACGAAAGTTCTAAAATTAAGATTGAACCACTTCTACGGGGAAGTTTTAAGCTTATCTTTTTTCTCTCTCTCTGGCGACTTGTTTTCTCTGCCTGTGTCCTCTCTTTAGATTGTTCACACTTAAATTCTAACTTAGCAATCTTTGAAATACGTAATCAACCAGGCTATGCGTTAATTGTGTGTTGACCGACCCTCTGTGTTGTATTACATTACATTTCGATATTTTACTAGGTTATTTAATTTTAGTGTGTCCTTCTCCTGATTTTCAGGCTTGCTTGCCGTGCCATCGCATTCGCAGCACCACGTCTGCTGACCTCTCATTGATATGCTAATTTTTTCTCTAACCCTCCTCCCTCTCTCTGCCTCCGCCCCCCCCTCTGTCTATTTAAGGCCACCACACAGAGACGATCACCCCTCTCTGTTACCTGTGTTGCTCTCGCTATGTATCTTGGTGATATCTGTCTGCTAATATGTCTGTCTATAGTTTTCTGGTTAGATTTTATGTCGCTATTTCATTATACCTGATGATGATTGCTTGTGTTGCAATCGAAACGTCGTATTCTATTATTTAATTTAATTTATTATTTTATCTTTAGACGTGACTTAACCGAAAGAAACAAATAATAATGAATCAAAACCCGTTTGCGACCTCTGCGCCAGGGCCTTTGTGGGAGCGCCTCATTCCATCAGCGTCATTGCGTCAAGACACGCGGAACTCTGGACCGATCTCCAAATTCGGCGTCTCATCAGCAGCTGCAGGCTCATTGCCCAAAACGTCGCCTACTTCTGTGTACACGTTTTTTCCCGCTTTATGAAGGCCACACGCTGTGTCAGTGATGAATGATGTGGAGGAGTTCCCCGCCCGCCCTGTAATTCGAAGGGACACGTGGCCTGACGTCTCCACGAGAGGGCGGCAGAGTCGAGCAGACCTGAGCTGGACCCCGGAGCACAATGGGAAGGCAACCTGAACACGGGCTCTCAGCGCGTGGCCTCCAGGGGGACATCGAATACAAGGCCGTAATTATAATATATAAAAAAAAATTTTTACATTTTTTTTTATATGCTGAAAATGTCCCCCCCAATATATTGCTATAAAAAATTGCCATGCTATGTAAATAAAAACTATATAAATTTCGATTTAAAGCTTTTGTGACTGCAGGGATTCATCTTCTTGGTTCTTTCGGTAAAGTCACGTAGAAGGGAAATAATAAAAGAATAAAAATAAAACTTAAAATAATTCTCACGACGTTTCGGCCACAACGCAAGCAGCCGTCTTCAGGTGGAGAACAGGTCTGTCGAGAACGCAGAGTCTGAATGGCATGCCCCAGGCTTGGAGCGACTATTTATGATGGGATGGAGGGGGGGAGAGCGCCTTGACAAAATAATTTGCATATCAAGAGGAATTTAGCATATTTATGGGAAATGCAGATATGACCTGTTCTCCACCTGAAGACGGCTGCTTGCGTTGTGGCCGAAACGTCGTGAGAATTATTTAGTTATGTTTTATTTTTATTATTTTCCTTCTACGTGACTTTACCGAAAGAACCAAGAAGATAAAAACTATTTGCTAAACCTTGGCGACAATATCTGAACTTATCTTCATATAAATCAATGCATAGATTTCTGTTTATATGATTGTGGTTATGGTTGTACTTTATGAATCCCTAATCTCTGCCATTACATACAATGAATCAAGAAATGTAAAAAAAAAAGTAAAACAGAGCAATGTAATACAATACACTATTAGACATTATTGCAAAAAAATAAATAAAAAGTCCATCCCATGTGTCAGTGATTTTTTTTTAATATTTTAGGCAGGAAATTCGCTTTCAAATTTACCTGTCAACCCCTTTTCAGTGCCCTACCTTATTACAGACCAACTCAGACCTTATTGGTCACCCCGTGCCCTTATAAATCCCAACGTTCATCCTGCAAAGTCCATCACAAGGGAGAAACACAAACAAAGAGCCCAACATTTGTTTTTGCCCTTATTGAAACGGCTGACCGCCGTATGGACCTGAAATCTCAATTTCACTCTACAAGAATACGGGGTAAACCGCATGGGTTGACAGCTATGAATCTGTTTAACACGTAGGCTTTCGCAACAAATATCCATAATTGGGTTAGATCGCGTAAATATATAAATGTTTCGTTAAACTCCGCCACCACCCGACACAGCCAACTAGTAAGGGTTGTCACGTAAACAGAACGTGGCCAATTCGTCACTAGTACAGCACACCGGTGTGTTGGAGAGCCAAGCCACAACATTTACAGCCAGATCTGGCTGTCGCCTGATGAAGCTGGTTGTAATTACTGGCGAAGCGTCGTGCTCAGATTGTGAATGTTGTGGCTTGGCTCTCCAACACACCGGTGGTGCTGTACTAGTGACGAATTGGCCACGTTCTGTTTACGTGACAACCCTTACTCGTTGGCTGTGTCGGGTGGTGGCGGAATTTAACGAAACATTTATATATTTACGCGATCTAACCCAAAAAACCTCTAATTATGGAGCTATGAATCTACCTCCGAAACACATCCGTCCCTCCGCATACAAACAATACAAATAATTATTTTACACGTCCCATCAGCGACCACACGGCCTTATGGCAGTGCATTGTTTCAGCAGCATTGGTTCGACACAAGCTACACTCTGGACCGGTCTCGACATTTGCGTTCGTTGAACGTGTGGCAGTTCGTCAGCGTTGGTTCAAGCGAGCGAGCGTGACTCCACTGATGAGACACCGAATGTCGAAACCGGTCCAGAGTTTTGCTCGTGTGGAAGCAATGCTGATGATAAGGAGTGCCCTCCCAAGGAGGCTGATGGGATGTGTAAATACTTTTTTTTACTGGTAGGAACCTCTTGGTTACACCAGCCCACAGGGGATTATTGTGTCCGTCCGTCCGTCGTGAAGTGAGGGGCTGGGTGGGGAGGGAGGGGCTGGGTGCGGAGGGGAGGTAGGGGCTAGGTGGGGAGGGTGGGGCTGGGTGGGGCGGGGAGGGTGGGGAGGGGCTGGGTGGGGAGGGTGGGGAGGGGCTGGGTGGGGAGGGGCTGGGTGGGGAGGGTGGGGCTGGGTGGGGAGGGGCTGGTCAACCCGTGGTGCCCTTATAAAACTCAACGTTTAACCGACTCACGCCGGCTTGTGCCCGCCCTCACAGTCGGGCATATTTGCGGAATACACCACGCCGCCGTTGACCCTGGCCATTGACAGAGCAACCCAACGTTCCTACCAGCTCCCTCCGCAGGAATGTGTTTCGGCAGGAGGGTCCTACCATTTTCTAGCAGCAGGCGGCGATGTTAATGCTGTGTAAGTGTGTGTGTCATTGTGTCTATATGTGTAGGCAACGTGTGTGTGTCAGTGTGTGTGTGTCAGTCTGTCTATGTGTGCGCAACGGGTGTGTGTGTCAGTGTGTGTGTCAGTATGTGTGTGTCTGTGTGTGTGTGGGGAGCGGTAGTGGAGCGGGTAGCGCGCTGCGCTATGAACCTGCCGACCCGGGTTAGATTCCCGCTTACGGCCAACACCAGTGACGATTATCTGAACCGATCTTGGGCATCCCCTAGGTCGACTCAGCCTCAAATGAGTACCTGGTGCGGTGTGTAAATATCGCCGCTTGGGAGACAAAGGCGGCCGGGCGTGGTGTTGGCCACCCACCCCCTCGTGTGCCGTGCCGGCCTTCATAGGTGCTCGCTAACAGCACTTGCCCCTACAGTCTGTTAAGGCTATACGGGGGATCTTTGTCTTGTGCGGGTGTGATCCCAACGTTACCAGGTAAGGCCCTACTGAGCTCTATAGCTCTCTTTTAGAAGCGACCCGGCCACAAATGAAAGCCCAGCGAAGTGGCTTATCCCGTGGACATTTATAGCAGCCAAATACTCTAAACGCTTCTAAATGGGGATCCAGAGAAAAATCCACGCGACCACGGGAGGAGGGATACGCAAAATCCAAAATATACACAGCAGGCGCCAGGGTCGGTTTCTAGATCGACCCCACGACCTCCTGCACACCAGGACGAGGCAGTTACCATCTCGCCGTCGCGGTGCCCCTAATATAGTGAGAGTATCAGCAGAGGGACAAGATGCGTGTGGAAGGAGGCGTCAAGTTCGTCCGCCTATTTCTGTTGAATAATTAGAATCTTAGCTTGGGGGCTGGGGCCAGTGTCACTTTTTTTTCGGTCCCGTAATCCGGAGGGCGTGGTAATTACGGGGTGGGTGGGTGGGCGGTGGTGGCCGTCTCGGCCACGAAGCTGTCAAGGAGTTTGAAACAAATTTTGCGCCGGGCGGGCAGGCGGGGTGGGAGGCGAATCATCGGGCGCGAGGAATCCGCGCGCTCGCCACTAATCTCATTACGGGGGTGGTGGTGGTGGGGAGTGGGGGTTTGAAGGGGGCTCCAAACCCACAGCGAGATTCCACTAGAATGAAGGTCCGCCGCTCAGAGGAGTAAAGTGACAGGAGGGGAGTGGGGGGGGGGGACATGGCGGGATAAATTGTAGTGAATGGCGGAGGCCGGTGCCATCCCAATCCACGTGTCTGTCCAACATTTAATGATACGTCTCATTGTCTGCCCGCATGTGTTTTGACGGCTACGTACATTGTCTGTTTGTCTCTGGACAGTTGGAGGCAGTCGCCCTCCAACAACAACGGAGGGCGGAGGAGCGACGCTCACAACAACGAGCGGAGCGCCGGGTGGATAAAGCACAACAAGTTGGCACAGTAGGGGGCACAGGTGGTGCATTAGCCAGTCGTCTCAGTCAGTCGACCCGTGGCACCTGGGTCTGCCCCGTGACACTCCTGCTAGCGGGCGTTCGACACTTCACGTGGCCTCAAGGTGCACATAGCCTGGCACAAGCGTCGTGGTGACGTCACCGCCACTTAGTGGCGAATGGCGGTTGTTGTTGTTATCGCTGTCTATCTGATGTGCCTATCTCTGTGATTGTCTGTATTTGACTTAATTTGTTCGTCATGTTGGTGACAACCCAGGTCGCTCTTGCACATGAGACATTATTCTGGTCTCTTAAGTTCCCACCTGGTTATACAGCATAGACGTGTACACCCGTGTCTCTCTAGCCCTACGTGGTAGCCTGTCTGATTGTATGTATGTCTTCTTGCCCGGATGCTATACATCTGTCAAGTCTCCCTGTCTGCGCCTCCGTTTATCTCTGTCCGTTCCCTTTGTCTGTCTGCCTGCAACTATTGGCCTGTCTGCGTTGACTGTCTCTCTCTCTTCCTGTCCCATACATCACATCGCCCGTGTCCGTGTATGATCAGTGAATCGCCGTGCCGGCCCTTCAAAGGCGCTCGCGAACATCACTTGACCGCTAACAGCCCGTGTACATGACCCGGGATAGTATTTGTCTCGTGTGCCTGTAGGATCAGAGTTTGTAAGATTCGTCTATAGGATAGACCATACCGACCACGTGTTCCAAGTTAACTCCCAGCCACACGCCCCTTAATGAGTTAATGAGAAGCCGGGAGGATAATGACCGTGCCAGCTGCACTGACAAAGCGACGTGTGACTCCTAATTCCTGTGATCAGTCACCTAAATAATCACGTGAATCGGTCTGGCCGACCCCTCCCCCTCCGTCCCATGCACCCCCCCCCCACAGCACCCCCTCTCTCTCCTGCCACTGATGACCCCAGCACACATAGCCCCCCCCCTAATTACAGGGAGGGCGAACATTCTGCGGGAGAAGATTCAGCTTTCATTTTCACATCTCGCGGACACGTGGGCCCGTCGCTTCCACAACTGGGTTATCTCTCTTCTTTCACGATACAGGGACCCACGTGACCACGCTTATGGCCGCGTGGCGCCGTCTCTGGCCACGTGGCCGCGTCTATGACCACGTGGCGCCAACTATGACCACGTGACCGCGTCCGTGGCCAAGTGACCGCGCCTCTGGCCACGTGTCGAGGTCTCTGAACGTCTTGGACGAGACACAACATCCAGGTTACCGATTTGGCACAGAGGCACATGAGTAGACGCGGGAGAAAGAGAGAGAAAGAGGAGAGAAACGAGACAGTGACGGGAGGAGACACGGAGACAGGACCGGGCTGAGCAGCATAGCGCGCATAGCTGCAGCCAGAGTCGCTATTCCGAGCCCCGGGCAAAGCAGAAGCAAGTGCTCATCCCATAAATCAGCCACCCCCTCGCCCCCCCCACTTACCTGGCCCCTCCCCTATCACCTCCCACACCCCCCCCCCCCTCTCACAGACAAAACATCCGCCCGGGATTAAACCCGGGTTCTCGAGCCGAGTGAGTTGATGGTATCAGTCTGGCCACCAATCACTCACATAGAGACCCATAGACTCACATAGAGACCCATAGACTCGCATCGAGACCCATAGACTCGCGTAGAGATCTAAACACTCACATATAACGATACTATCAGTGCATTCGTCGTTAACAATGCCTTAAAATGAAACGTGTATCATGGCCCTTCTCCATAGGGCCATTGCCCGAAACGTCACCTATTAACTATTTGTTCAATACTTAATTACCAAATAACTCGTTTTATACACACAGTCACACGATTATGCACCTACACAGAAACCCAGTGACATACATAGACACCCATAGTACACAATCACCCGTAGTACATAGACACTGACAGTACATAGACACCTAAGTGTAGGGCCCGCAGTATTACAACGCGAACAGTGCTGTGTGTAGCTGGCCGCTTGGCGTTATTAGAGTTCATTGGGACCTGTGGTGCTCAGCAATCGTGATTTAAACAAATTTCACAATTTCTTTATATTTTTGGCTTTATCAGGTAAGGCCCACTGGAGCTACAGATCCCTTTTTTCAGAATTTACCTGGCCACAAATGATAGCGCAACAAAGTGGCTTAGCATGTGGCCATTCATTGCACTTGCCCCAACAGTCTGCTAAGGCGACGCGCGTCCATTCTAAATGTGGAGGGAAAAATCGGAGAATCCGGAGAAAAATCCGCGCGACCACGTGAAGATACACGCGCACTCCATCTGTACGGGAGTTCGGTGGTCGAGATGGAACCCACGCCCTCATGTACACCAGGCATATTGCCACCCGGCACTGCGATGCACGTTCACTGTGGCACTCCCTGCTACAACAGGTCGCACGTTAAAGATCCCCGTGGCGTCATTCGCAAGGGCAGGCCATGGTGTGCCGGCGTCACGGGATCACGAAGGCAGAGACAAATATCCTCCCTACCCCCCCCCCCCCGTGTAGCCTTAACAGACTGTTGGGGCAAGTGCTGTTAGCGAGCGCCTATGAAGGCCGGCACGGCATACGAAGGGGTGGGTGGCCAACAACACGCCCGGCCGCCTTTGTCTCCCCGGCGGCGATGTTTACACACCAGATACTCATTGGAGGCTGAGTCGACCTAGGGGAGGCCCAGGACCGGTTCGAATAATCGTCACTGGTGTTATTGGATGTGAGCGGGAATCGAACCCGGGTCGCTAGGTTCGTAGCGCAGAACTACCGCACCGCACATACACACGCAGAACCACACATACACACGCACCGCACCACACATACACCGCAGCACACATACACACGCAGAACCACACATACACACACCGCAGCACACACACACACCGCACCACACATACACACGCAGAACCACACATACACACACCGCAGCACACACACACACCGCAGCACACACACACACACCGCACATACACACGCAGAACCACACATACACACGCACCGCAGAACACACACACACCGCACCACACATACACACGCAGAACCACACATACACACACCGCAGCACACACACACACCGCAGCACACATACACCGCATCGCACATACACACGCAGCACCACGCATACACACACTGCACATACACACACCGCACATACACACACCACACATACACACACCACACACACACACCGCACATACACACACCACACATACACACACCACGCATACACACACCGCACCACACATACACACAGAACCCCACCGCACATACACACACCGCACCACACATACACCACCGCACCACACATACACACACACCACACACACACACACCACACATACACACATGCAGCACTACACATACACACACCGCACCACACACACACATGCACCATACACACACACCACACATACACACACACACACCGCTCCACACATACACACACACACCGCACCACACATACACACACCGCACCACACACACACCACACCGCACCACACATACACACACCGCACCACACACATACACACACATCGCACCAAACATACACACACCGCACCACACACACCACATCGCACCAAACATACACACACCGCACCACACACACCACACCGCACCAAACATACACACACCGCACCACACAAAACGTGGCAGGAGTGTTTCGCGTGGCCGTGGGTTGTTGTGGTTGCTCAGTGACAGGACTTGCCGGGGCTCTTCGTTGTGGCGTCACCCCGAGGCGCCGAGGACATTCTAACCATCTAACTCTTTATATATTTTTTATTTTTTTAACCAGGCAAGGTCCACTGAGCTGCTACTCAGCTCTTTTGTAAGAAGCGACTTGGCCGTCACAAACGGCAGCAACTCAACGACGTGGCCCGTCACGTGGCAACGTAGAGCGGACGAGGACTCGAAACGCGTGGCGACGTCAATTCTCAATTTCGGAGGCGGGCGGAAAGAAAATCGGAGGACCCAGAGAAAAGTCCACGCGACCACGAGGAGAGAAAGACACGCAAACTCAAAATATACAGCAGCAGGCGTCAGGGTCGGGATCGAACCCACGACCTCCTGTAGACCAGGCGAGGTAGTTAACATATCCTAGCCACCGTGATGATGATGAGAGAGAGAAACACGCAAACTCCAAATATACAGCAGCAGGCGTCAGGGTCAGGATCGAACCCACGACCTCCTGTAGACCAGGCGAGGTAATTCACATCTCCTAGCCACCATGATGATGATGATGAGAGAGAGAGAGACACGCAAACTCCAAATATACAGCAGTAGGCGTCAGGGTCGGGATCGAACCCACGCCCTCCTGTAGACCAGGCGAGGTAGTTAACATCTCCTAGCCACCGTGATGATGATGAGAGCGAGAGAGAGACACGCAAACTCCAAATATACAGCAGCAGGTGTCAGGGTCGGGATCGAACCCACGCCCTCCTGTAGACCAGGCGAGGTAGTTAACATCTCCTAGCCACTGTTATGATGGTGAGAGAGAGAGACACGCAAACTACAAGTATACAGCAGCAGACGTCAGGGTCGGGATCGAACCCACGCCCTCCTGTAGACCAGGCGAGGTAGTTAACATCTCCTAGCCACCGCAGCGCCCCTTCTGCCGCAACTCCACTCCAGATGGAAACTGGAACAGGAGGGAGGGTAGAGAATGAGTAATACGGTGGATTTGACTAGGAGGGTTAGGGGAGGGGAGATTAGAAGAACGAAGAGCGCTTGATGGGAGGCATTGAGAGAGACGTGAGAGGGAGGACAGAGTTGCGTCTCCCCTGTACATCCTCCCACACTTTAGAACTCATCGGCGACCCAAGCCCGGGTGCGCACACTCGCCAACCCGGACGCTCGCACGGCTCCTCGCCTTCGACGGCGCTCATCGGCGAGTCCACGTGTGCCCTGGCGCTGTGGAGGAGAGAGCGCGGCCTCAGAGTTCTCCAGGGTCTCGCCGCTCCGCTCGATTCACTGCCGCACTTGCGGGGATTTCATTTTTTTTGTTGAGAAAAGAACAATAAAACATTTCGCGAAGAGATTCCTCTCCGCGGACTTTTAGCATAGCCCAGACGGGCAGCAGGGGCCGCGCGAGGTCGGGCAGGGCAGGGCTAGGGCAGGGAAAGCGAAGAAAGGGCAGGGAAGTGAGGGTAGGGGAGGTGAGGGCAGGGAGGTGAGGGTTGGGGAGGGGAGGGCAGGGGAGGGGAGGGCAGGGACGGCAGGGGAGGGCAGGAGAGGGGAGGGCAGGGGAGAGCAGGGGAGGTGAGGGTAGGGGAGGTGAAGGCAGGGGAGGGGAGGGCAGGGGAGGGGAGGGCAGGGGAGGGCAGGGGAGGGCAGGGGAGGGGAGGGCAGGGGAGGTGAAGGCAGGGGAGGGGAGGGCAGGGGAGGGCAGGGAGGGGAGGGCAGGGAGGGCAGGGGAGGTGAGGGCAGGGGAGGGGAGGGCAGGGAGGGCAGGGGAGGGGAGGGCAGGGAGGGGAGGGCAGGGGAGGTGAGGGCAGGGGAGGTGAAGGCAGGGGAGGGGAGGGCAGGGGAGGGCAGGGGAGGGGAGGGCAGGGGAGGGGAGGGCAGGGGAGGGCAGGGGAGGGCAGGGGAGGGGAGGTGAAGGCAGGGGAGGGGAGGGCAGGGAGGGGAGGGCAGGGGAGAGGAGGGCAGGGAGGGGAGGGCAGGGGAGGGGAGGGCAGGGGAGGGCAGGGGAGGGCAGGGCAGGGGAGGGGAGGGCAGGGAGGGGAGGGCAGGGGAGGGAAGGGAAAGGGCAGGTGTGGTTAAGTCGCGGCAAATCACCAGTTCGCGTGTCCTCCAATCCCGTCAGAGGTGGCAAGCCAAGCAGTCTCGAGCCTGGTTCGCGTTTGTATCGCAGACTGCAAAGGGAATATCAGAGCGTTGGCACGCGTCGCTTTCGGCAGGTGGCCAGGGCAATGGCGGTAGAACAAGGGATTCGTGAATCCGTTTGTGCGGAGCGTCGGGGGGAGTTGGCGGGTGGGTGGGGGGGGTTTGGTGAGGGTCGTCACGTGATCCCCCGGGGCTCACCTGTGCTCACCTGCGCGCACGCGCCAGTCACGTGGGCGGCGCGAGGCAGTGATGGATGCGCGTTCGCTTCGCAGCTCGGGTTACTTAGAGGAGACCGCACGCAAAGGCAAAGATCCCCCCGGCATAGCCCACGCGGGCTGTCGGGACAAGTGCTCGTTAGCGAGCGCCTATGGAGGTCGGAATGAAGAATTTCCGACACCACGTGTTGGTCATGGAGGCTGCTTGACCATGCTTCACCACGATGCTCCTTGCTGGCTGCTTCGCCTCTAATCTGTGCATCTAGTTCCCCGGCTGGCTGCTGGCTGGGCTACTCTCCACCCCAACAGTGATTCTAATGATAGCGGCTGCGGGGCCGTTGCAACCGAAGCTAACTGGGTAACTGGCTGCACGGGATTTTCCGCGTAACAAATACACGTTGAATTGAAACGGCGGAATAAGTTGTTCGGAATACGTTTCATAATAAACACATTCCTGCGGAGGGAGCTGGTAGGAACGTTAGGTTGCTCGGTCAATGGCCAGGGTCAACGGTGGCGTGGTGTATTCCGCAAATATGCCCGACTGTGAGGGCGGGCACAAGCCGGCGTGAGTCGGTTAAACGTTGAGTTTTATAAGGGCACCACGGGGTGACCAGCCCCTCTCGACCCAGCCCCACTCCTCCCACCCCCACCCAGCCGCACCCTCCCCACCCAGCCCCTCCCCACCCAGCCCCTCCCCACCCAGGCCCACCCTCCCCACCCAGCCCCTTCCCACCCTCCCCTCCCCACCCAGCCCCACCCTCCCCACCCAGCCCCTCCCCACCCTCCCCTCCCCACCCAGCCCCTCCCTCCCCCACCAACCCCTCCCTGCACGACGGACACAATAATCCCCTGTGTGCTGGTGTAACCAGGAGGTTCCTACCAGTTTAATACAACTCTAATAATGATAAATAGCGACAGCGAAGATGTGGAAGGAATAACGGTAGAAGACTGATCACGGCTAATTTAAAATCAATTTGTGCTCCAAGACCTACTATAATCACCCAGAAATGTCTGTCCGTAACGCGCGTGACGTCACTTCACATCGATCAGCCCCCCTCATTAATATTCATTAGCAGGTGACGTCCTCCACATGAACCCCCCCTCCCTCATTAATAATCATGAGCAGGTGACGTCACTCCACATCGAACAGCCCCCCTCATTAATAATCATGAACAGGTGACGTCCTCCAAATGGACACCCCCCCCCGCCATTCATAATAATTAGCGGCTGACGTCACTCCACATGGGGGGGCGAGGCGCCTCCTCCCCCCTCCTCGGCGTCAACTCACAACCTTCACTACAAAGGCAGAACCCTCACGTCACGCGATCTCCGTGACGCTGTTGAGACATCGAAGTAAAAAGGACGTCGTGATGAACAAGGGATTATCAGCTTTAAATGCAATAGGTCCGTGTCACCGCGCCCTTACAAATTGCACACGAATTGATGCAATGAATATCAGGTCGCGGGCTGCTTTTCGCTTGCTAGTTTCAGATTTACCGCAATACACTCGTCCTTGGACGGGCAAAAGGCTCGTTGTAATTATTTTGCTATAATATTCTGTAAATCCTCGATCATATATATTTTTAAAAAACACTCACAAAAGAGTACACATTTTCTTGGCATTGATATACAAGGAAATGGCTTGACATGCTCCGAGCACAGCAGGATTGTGAGCGTGGACATGGTGTTTCTCTACGAGGATAGATACATAAATAAAACCCAACGCATTCATCAAGACCACTCCGGCCTTCCAAAGGAAAAAGAGCACGTTAATTCTAGATTTGAAGTTTTCGTGACGGCAAGGATCCATACTCTTTAATTCTTTCGGTAAAGTCACGTAGGTGAAAATAAAAATAATAAAAGAAAAATGAAAACAACATTTTATTTTATTATATATATTTTCACCTACGTAAATATATAATAATTATAAAAAAAACATTTGGTTATTTAAATTTTAATATTTTTATTTTCACCTACGCGACTTTACCGACAGAACCAAAGAGTAAGCGCGTTAATAGTCGACGTTTCGGGAAACGAACCTTCGGCCAGACATGCCGAGCGAAATGATTTCATACGCAAATCATCATCGCGGCCATCAATAATAACGTCACGGGCTCGCTGTTATCAATCATCACGGGCTGGTTGGGGGGGGGACTCACTGCTCTTGCCAATCATCAGCGAGGCGGAGCCAACGCCAGCCGATTGAAAGCGGCTGGCGGTGGTGCCGCCACGCGCGCAGCCCAGGCCGTGGATGCTCAGGGTCCCGACTCTTTTTTTCGCTCGAAATCGGGAACAGACGGCGAGGGAGGCGAGGAGGGGGCACGCAGGAACACTACAAAGCCCCTCGCGTCTTTGATTCATTTGAGACCACCTCGTCAACAACCAATATGAGTTCATCACACACGCACACACACGCACATACCTACACCAAGCACAGGTAAAGGTCCCCCGCGTAGCCCACAGAGGCTGTTGAGGCAAGTGCTGTCGACCTCGGGTCGACAGGTTCGTAGTGCAGCGCGCTAACTGCGCTTCACACTACCGCTCCCCGGACCATGTTTACACGCCGCACCACCAATACAACAACCGCCATTCGCCACTAAGTGGCGGTGACGTCACCACGACGCTTGTGCCAGGCCATGTGCACCTTGAGGCCACCACCAATACACACCTGCACACACCTACACACAAACACCTACACACCTACACACCTACACACCTACACACCTACACACACACCTACACACAAACACCTACACACCTACACACACACCCACACACACACACCTACACACACACCTACACACCTACACACCTACACACCTACACACCTACACACAAACACCTACACACCTACACACTTACACACACACCTACACACACACCTACACACAAACACCTACACACCTACACACCTACACACACACCTACACACCTACACGCCTACACGCACACCTACACGCAGACCTACACGCACACCTACACGCACACCTACACGCACATACACCTCCACACAAACACACACACCTACACACAAACCTACACACCCACACACACACCTACACACACACCACGTGAACACGCAAATACAGACTCATAAACATGTACAGTCACACACAAAGCCAAATATCCCCCGTGTAGCCTCAACCGACTGTTGGGGCAAGTGCTGTTAGCGAGCATCTATGGAGGCCGGTACGGCACACGAGGGGGTGGGTGACCAATACCACGCCCGGCCGCCTTTGTCACCCTAGTGGCGATGTTATAGACACAGTAATATAATCGTCACTGGTGTTGGCCGTGAGCGGGAATCGAATTCGGGTC
>NC_136336.1:2652052-2738970 GCF_964198595.1 Lampetra fluviatilis
TATCATCACCATCATCACCCTCATCATTACCATCACCCTCATCATTACCATCACCCTCATCATTACCATCACCCTCATCATCACCCTCATCATCACCCTCATCACCACCATCATCACTACCCTCATCATCATCCTCATCATCACCATCTTCATCATCATCATCACCCTCATCATCACCCTCATTATCACCATCATCACCCTCATCACCACCATCACCCTCATCATCACCCTCATCATCACCCTCATCATCACCCTCATCATCACCCTCATCATCACCATCATCATCACCCTCATCATCATCACCCTCATCATCATCACCCTCATCATCATCACCCTCATCATCATCACCCTCATCACCACCATCATCACCACCATCATCACCCTCATCATCACCCTCATCATCATCACCCTCATCATCACCACCCTCATCATCACCCTCATCATCACCCTCATCACCACCCTCATCATCACCCTCATCACCACGCGCATCACCACGCTCATCATCACCCTCATCATCACCCTCACCACCATCACCCTCATCATCACCACCCTCATCATCACCACCCTCATCATCACCACCCTCATCATCACCACCCTCATCATCACCCTCATCATCACGCTCATCACCACGCTCATCACCACGCTCATCACCACGCTCATCACCACGCTCATCATCACCCTCGTCATCATCACCCTCATCACTACCCTCATCACAGCACCCGGCACACGACACAGATCTGCTTCCCTCCTCCCCCCTCCACGGCGATTATCGCCAAGCGTCTCTCTGCATGCCTACCTGTGTCTGTGTGCAGGCGTGTGTGGGTAGGTGTGTGTCTACCTGTGTCTGTGTGCAGGCGTGTGTGGGTAGGTGTGTGTCTACCTGTGTCTGTGTGCAGGCGTGTGTGGGTAGGTGTGTGTCTACCTGTGTCTGTGTGCAGGCGTGTGTGGGTAGGTGTGTGTCTACCTGTGTCTGTGTGCAGGCGTGTGTGGGTAGGTGTGTGTCTACCTGTGTCTGTGTGCAGGCGTGTGTGGGTAGGTGTGTGTCTACCTGTGTCTGTGTGCAGGCGTGTGTGGGAAGGTGTGTGTCTACCTGTGTCTGTGTGCAGGTGTGTGTGGGAAGGTGTGTGTCTACCTGTGTCTGTGTGCAGGTGTGTGTGGGAAGGTGTGTGTCTACCTATGTCTGTGTGCAGGCGTGTGTGGGAAGGTGTGTGTCTACCTGTGTCTGTGTGCAGGTGTGTGTGGGAAGGTGTGTGTCTACCTGTGTCTCTGTGCAGGCGTGTGTGGGAAGGTGTGTGTCTACCTGTGTCTGTGTGCAGGCGTGTGTGGGAAGGTGTGTGTCTACCTGTGTCTGTGTGCAGGCGTGTGTGGGAAGGTGTGTGCCTACCTGTGTCTGTGTGCAGGTGTGTGTGGGTAGGTGTGTGTCTACCTGTGTCTGTGTGCAGGCGTGTGTGGGTAGGTGTGTGTCTACCTGTGTCTGTGTGCAGGCGTGTGTGGGAAGGTGTGTGCCTACCTGTGTCTGTGTGCAGGTGTGTGTGGGTAGGTGTGTGTCTACCTGTGTCTGTGTGCAGGCGTGTGTGGGTAGGTGTGTGCCTACCTGTGTCTGTGTGCAGGCGTGTGTGGGTAGGTGTGTGTCTACCTGTGTCTGTGTGCAGGCGTGTGTGGGTTGGTGTGTGTCTACCTGTGTCTGTGTGCAGGCGTGTGTGGGTAGGTGTGTGTCTACCTGTGTCTGTGTGCAGGCGTGTGTGGGTAGGTGTGTGTCTACATGTGCCTGTGTCGAACGGTAGTGTGAGGGTAGCGGTAGTGTAGTAGCGGTTAGCGCACTGCGCTACATAGAAGATCCTCGCTCACGGCCAACGACACCGGTGACGTTCATCTGAACCGGTCCTGGGCCTCGCCTAGGTCGACTCAGCCTCACAAGAGTACCTGGTGCGGTGTGTAGTAAACATCGCTACTAGGGAGACAAAGGCGGCCAGGCGTGGTGCTGGCCACCCACCCCCTCGTGTGCCGTGCCGGCCTTCAGAGGTGCTCGATCACAGCACTTGCCCCTACAGTCTGTTGAGGGAGATGTTTGTCTTTGTGGGTCTATCTGTGTGTGTGGCCTCAAGGTGCACATAAGCTGGCACAAGCGTCGTGGTGACGTCACCGCCACTTAGTGGCGAATGGCGGTTGTTGTTGTGTGTGACGAAAGTTAAGGTAGTGGTTAGCGCACGGCGCTATGAACCTGGCGACCCGAGTTCGATTACCGCTCACGGCCAGTAACACCAGTGATGATTATATGAAACCAGTCCAAGGCCGGCCTCCCCCAAGATCTTCTATGTCGACTCAGGCCAATAAAATCCAGTACAGGCACTCCTCTACTTACGAACGAGTTAGGTTACAGAGGTACTGTTCGTAAGTCGATTTGTTCGTAAGTCTCAACTTTACTCCTGTCGATTCCAAACACGTTGTGCGGCATGTACACTAAACACGGGGGAATGGCTTTAAACGTTGTATACTCTTCTTTAGATGTCACTGGTTCTTCACGTTCTGCAGATGTAGATGCCGCCGGTTCTTCACGTTCTGCAGATGTAGATGCCACTGGGTCTTCACGTTCTGCAGATGTAGATGCGCCGGTTCTTCACGTTCTGCAGATGTAGATGCCACTAGTTCTTCACGTTCTGCAGATGTAGATGCCGCCGGTTCTTCACGTTCTGCAGATGTAGATGCCACTGGTTCTTCACGTTCTGCAGATGTAGATGCCACTGGTTCTTCACGTTCTGCAGATGTAGATGCCACTGGTTCTTCACGTTCTGCAGATGTAGATGCCACTGGTTCTTCACGTTCTGCAGATGTAGATGCCGCCGGTTCTTCACGTTCTGCAGATGTAGATGCCACTGGTTATTCACGTTCTGCAGATGTAGATGCCACTGGGTCTTCACGTTCTGCAGATGTAGATGCGCCGGTTCTTCACGTTCTGCAGATGTAGATGCCGCCGGTTCTTCACGTTCTGCAGATGTAGATGCCACTGGTTCTTCACGTTCTGCAGATGTAGATGCCGCCGGTTCTTCACGTTCTGCAGATGTAGATGCCACTGGTTCTTCACGTTCTGCAGATGTAGATGCCACTGGTTCTTCACGTTCTGCAGATGTAGATGCCACTGGTTCTTCACGTTCTGCAGATGTAGATGCCACTGGGTCTTCACGTTCTGCAGATGTAGATGCCACTGGTTCTTCACGTTCTGCAGGTGTAGATGCCACTGGTTCTTCACGTTCTGCAGATGTAGATGCCACTGGTTCTTCACGTTCTGCAGATGTAGATGCCACTGGTTCTTCACGTTCTGCAGGTGTAGATGCCACTAGTTCTTCACGTTCTGCAGATGTAGATGCCACTGGTTCTTCACGTTCTGCAGATGTAGATGCCACTGGTTCTTCACGTTCTGCAGATGTAGATGCCACTGGTTCTTCGCGTTCTGCAGATGTAGATGCCACTGGGTCTTCACGTTCTGCAGATGTAGATGCCACTGGGTCTTCACGTTCTGCATATGTAGATGCCACTGGTTCTTCACGTTCTGCAGATGTAGATGCCACTAGTTCTTCACGTTCTGCAGATGTAGATGCCACTGGTTCTTCACGTTCTGTAGATGTAGGTGCCACTGGTTCTTCACGTTCTGCAGATGTACAGTAGATGCCACTGGTTTTTCACGTTCTGTAGATGTAGATGCCACTGGCTCTTCACGTTCTGTGGTTGTAGATGCCACTGGTTCGTCATGTTCTGCAGATGTAGATGCCACTGGTTCTTCACGTTCTGCAGATGTAGATACCACTGGGTCTTCACGTTCTGCAGATGTAGATACCACTGGGTCTTCACGTTCTGCATATGTAGATGCCACTGGTTCTTCACGTTCTGCAGATGTAGATGCCACTGGTTCTTCACGTTCTGCAGATGTAGATGCCACTGGTTCGTCATGTTCTGCAGATGTAGATGCCACTGGTTCTTCACGTTCTGCAGATGTAGATACCACTGGGTCTTCACGTTCTGCATATGTAGATGCCACTGGTTCTTCACGTTCTGCAGATGTAGATGCCACTAGTTCTTCACGTTCTGCAGATGTAGATGCCACTGGTTCTTCACGTTCTGTAGATGTAGGTGCCACTGGTTCTTCACGTTCTGCAGATGTACAGTAGATGCCACTGGTTTTTCACGTTCTGTAGATGTAGATGCCACTGGCTCTTCACGTTCTGTGGTTGTAGATGCCACTGGTTCTTCACGTTCTGCAGATGTAGATGCCACTGATTCTTCACGTTCTGCAGATGTAAATGCCACTGGTTTTTCACGTTCTGTAGATGTAGATGCCACTGGTTCTTCACATTCTGCAGATGTAGATGTCACTGGTTCTTCACGTTCTGCAGATGTAGATGCCACTGGTTATTCACGTTCTGCAGATGTAGATGCCACCACCTCCATCTATTGCGCACCAGTTGAACTTACGACTCTCGTTCCGAAAAAATTGAAATACGGACCAGGTTTGTTTCATATCTCTGAAAGTTCGTAAGTAGAATGCTCGTACGTGGAGGAGTCCCTGCACCTATTGGGGTGGTGTGTACAAATCAGCACTGCGGAGACAAAATGCCACGCAACGCAACATTGTGTGGAGTGCCGCATTTAATCGGAGCTCCTTAACGGCAGGTGCCATCGGGGCATCTTTCTGTTCCATGTTGCGCTTCTCTGCCGACAGGTCACGCAGCAGACCCAGGTGCCATGATTTGCCTGGCCGAGATGACCTCGTCCGTTTTCCGCGCTGTGCCCAGCCTGCCTCGTTCAATCCGTCCCGAAAGCTCCGCTCGCTCTTATCGGAGGCAACCGCCTCCAACTGCCCAGTAGCCTCACTGTGCACCTAGCCTGGCACTTGCCCCATGTCGCGTCCTTCCTCGAGCCTCCTCCGCAGAGGCCGATCTTGAGACACCGGTCTTCGGCAAGTCCACTCGGCTCCACAGCCTCCATGCACCCGTTTTAAAGCCAAACAGAAGCCGTTTTGTGGTGAAACTGCAACATTGGCGTGTGGTTGGAACCAACGTTGCACCAACGTTGAACCAACGTTGGTTCCATGCTTCTGCGTGACACGCGTGGCAAACAAAGCGCTGCCTCCCAACGCATCTTGCTGCGGCTGACGGAGAGAGAATAACGACCCCGTACGGGCATTCCATCGTGCGCGGCACATTTAGGCCCGCAGTGAAGAAGGCCCCGTAAACTTCCCGTCGTCAGGGCGACATTCAAAGAGTTCTTGTCCAGAGCCGTCCCGGGGCGTTGATGGTGGTGGTGGAGGGAGGTGATTCATGCCCCAGTAATTTAGTTAGCCAAGTCCCATTTCCTCATACACCGCACGTCTCGTTCCCACAGGAGGGGTTCAAAGTGAATCGCTGCCTCGAATTCGCACCGATGCGTTGGGGGCTCGTCACGTGTTTAATCGCAGCGGGGCACAGCCAGTGGTGGGAATTCCACATTTGTGTGGCGGGGGCCAGTATATCCGTAGGGCAACCACTGTTGGTTTGATTTCCACGTAAAGTGGTGCGCTTAGGGGCCGTCTATAAATGACGTCACGCACCTGGGGGGGGGGTCAAACATTTGTGACGATGTGTGACGAGGGGGGGGGGGGTTGAAAAATGTGACGTCACATCAAAATGTGCAACTTTAAATACATTTTGACAACACGTTCTACTTAATTAAATAGACTTTTAAAGAATGTTTTCTCCTACAACATCAAAATGCAGCGGCATGTTTTATTTTGGGGGGGGGGCAGAGCTTTGTGACGTCATATTTGAGGGGGGCCTAACTTTTTGTGACGCCGCGTGACGAAGGGGGGGGGGGGGTCAAAAATCGTCCTAAATCGCGTGACGTCATTTATGGACGACCCCTTATTATATCCCCTCAGAACGAGACTCATGACGGATGATGCATTGTGACTTAGTAACGACTCTGTGGGATGGTGACAGCGTAGGGGCTTCGTCTATTAGTGGACAGACCACGTGCGATGATTTGATGGCGGCGTGCTGTGGTGTAAGAAACAAACGGGAGAATGTTGTGTCAGTATAATAATAATTTTATTTCTTAGTATGATGACGTCAATAAATACACTTAAATAAGACGCGATGTCTGTGTGGGGGTAGGCCCGTAAGCGATTCTCACTCCAGAGCCAATCGATAATCAGAATAACAATCGATAATCAGAATAATAATCGATAATCAGAATAATCGATTATCAGAATAATAATCGATAATCAGAATAATAATCGATGACCGTCCCGAGTGTGTGAGCTCGTTTCCACATTCGTATTCTTCTGTCTCGTTAGCACGGTTTCACTCCAGCATATAATTTGCAAAACAAAATCTGTTTTTAGCACGAACGCGATTCGGTACGTATACCTTGTATCGAGTACAAAACAAAATATCGGGTTTTTTCAGTCGATTAATCACCTCATTGTTAAGGAAAACACGATTGGTGTTTTAGCGGTAACAGTCGATTTTCCCGCCTTTTCCCCCACCGCGCAAAATTTTGCGCTCTTTTCTGTCGGATTTTGTATTTTTAGGAGAGAAAATAAAGTCGACAAAAAGAATGCGATTCGAATCGACTATTTCCTTCGAAACATGAAGGAAGAAAAGAAAGTCGACGAAAAGAATGCGATTCCAATCGAATATTTCCTCAAAACATGAAATAAGAAAATAAAGTCGACAAAAGAATGCGATTCGAATCGACTATTTCCTCAAAACAAGAAGAAAATCGACAAAAAGAATGCGATTCGAATCGACTATTTCCTCAAAACATGAAGGAAAAAAATAAAGTCGACGAAAAGAATGCGATTCGAATCGACTATTTCCTCAAAACACGAAGCAAGAAAATAAAGTCGACAAAATAATGCTATTCGAATCGACTATTTCCTCAAAACATGAAGGAAAAAAAGAAAATCGACAAAAAGAATGCGATTCGAATCGACTATTTCCTCAAAACATGAAGAAAATAAAGTCGACAAAAAGAATGCGATTCGCATCGACTATTTCCTCAAAATACGAAGCAAGAAAATAAAGTCGACGAAAATAATGCGATTCGAATCGACTATTTCCTCACAACACGAATCTGGTCTCGTTTTATCGCTTTTTTGTGTCGTTGGAAAAGCTCTTTCCCGCCATTTTTGGCGGGAAATTCAACTTGGTGCCGGGTGGGGGAGGCAGGGGGTGGCGATTCCCGCCAACGCATCAATGTCTCCGTGTCCAACAATCAGCAATGGAGTTCATACACAAGGAGAGACCTCGAGACGCAGGGAGACATCTGAGAGACAAAGATGCAGTTCGGGAGGCCCGAGGAGGCCACGGAGAGACGAGGCGACACGGGGGGGGGGGGGGGGGGGGTGGAGACGAAGTGAGACTTCGTCAGTCTTGAGAGTGAGAGACACGGGGAGGCATGGGGATCTGTTGCTGCGTTTCCAAAAGTTGGCAAAGAACGGCCATGGGCAGTCCGCTTCGTGGTCCAACGATCCGTGGGTCACGTGGCTTCGTGACCCCCCAGAACTCTCCCCCACCCTCCAATTTTCTTCCACTCCCTATCCTCTCTGCGATCTTAAAATCATCAAAAAAATGTTTTTGTAACTCTCAGACACGACTGACATCAGTGACAAAATGGCCATGCCCTCCCTCCCCCACCGTCAACCAACCTGCACTGACCAGAGTGGTGAAGGATGGTAGAATAATCATAAAAACAATGGCCTGGGCAGACATTCATCCAGCAGTGGATTGAGCACGGGGTTGGGATTTTGTTTGGGTGCATGCTTGCAAGGTTTGGTTAGGTTACCCCCAAGATAACCACCGTGATTCAGAGACCTGGTTTCTACTGAATAGAGCACGAAGCCATTGGTGCCCATCTGCCGTTTATAGCCCTGCAGAGCTCAGTGGCGGACATTCCACATTCCCATGGCGGGGGTAGTGGAGGAGGATGCGGGCGAGTTTATCCACGGGACAACAACCGCCGTTGATTTCCCTACAAAGTGGTACTCACTTTATCGACCCCGGAGAGAGGTGATGATGGGCTGAGTCAACCCCCCCCCCCAACCACGATTTTAATTGGCCAACTCGACTGGGCGGTTGTTATCGGGGCTTAATTGATCACCGAATATCACCTGGGTGGCCATGTAGAGAGTAGTAGGTGACACGGAGCTGAAGCAGCCCAATATACATCACGAGAGGTATACTGGATGTGGTATACCGGGCGGCGAAAAAAAATGAACTTTCATGGTCACCGACCCACACTGACCCCGGCTGAAACCGGAAGCTCCGGTTACCATAATTTTATTATTATCTTTCATAAAATTCGATAAAAATTTGTTTCAAAAGTTTAAATGCAGCAATGTTTACGATCGGATGAGCGGCGCCCCCCCCCCCCCCATCTTTGCGTGAAGGCCACGATCCTAGGGGGGCAGGAAAAACGGGCAAGTGGTGCCCTACTCTTTGATTCTTTCGGTAAAGTCACGTAGGTAGAAATAAAAAAAAACAAATCACGACGTTTCGATCGCAACACAAGTAATCCCCATCAGGTGGAACAACCACAGCAAGAAAACGCTGACTTTAACGTGACTTTACCGAACGAACCAAAGAGTATGGATTCCTGCAGTCACGAAAGCTTCAAATCACGTGGTGCCCTCTTGGGAACCCGGGCCGAGCCTCTCGGGGACCACGCGGCAGACGGCCCCATACACGGCCCCGTGTGTCGGATCGCAGGATCCCGACTGTCTTGAGTCCGGATTTAAAGCTTTCGTGACTGCAGGGATTAATATTCTTGGTTCCTTCGGTCAAGTCACGTATAAGGGAAATAATAAAATAAATAAAATCAAACGTCGTGAGAATTTAATTTTTATATTTCTCTTCTATTTACGTGACTTTACCGAAAGAACCAAGAATATGTCTTGAGTCCCCTTGACTCGTGCCACCGTCAAATTTGTGTCGACTTGGCACCTTCACTCGTGAAACCTTGCATTTTACTTTTAATTGTCACATTCACTCGTGGCACCTCGTGTGTCACCTTGAATCGTGTCACCTTGACTCATGGTGACAACGTGTGTCGTACCTTGACTCACGACGCCTTGTAGCACCTTGTGTCACCTTGACTTTTGTCACCTTGACTCATGGTAACAACGTGTGTTGTACCTTGACTCACGACGCTTTGTGTCAACCTTCACTCATGACACCTCGTGTCACCTTGTGTCACCTTGACTCAAGGTGACGTGTGCCGTACCTTGACTCACGACGCTTTGTGTCAACCTTCACTCATGACACCTCGTGTCACCTTGACTCGTGTCACCAAGTGCCATCTTTCCACCTGACCCGTGTCAACTCGTGCCACTTCTCTCGCGTCCACCACTGCCAATCTGACTCTCATCTGCAGTCATCTCACCTCTATAGCTCGTCGACCTGGTTGTCATCTCTCTACTCCGTATCTCTTGCGTTCTGCTCTGAGATCTCTCTCTCTCATCTCGCTCATGCAAAGGCATTCTCTTCCGCTCACACCTCTCACTCGGCGGGCACCACTGTTTGTTCAGCGTGGGGCAGCGACACGGGGTGGGCAGTGGCCGAACCCCTAGACCACAAATATTGGCAGGCAGCAACTGCAACGGCGGCACTGCCATTGGCAGCCACGGTCGGCCGTGTCTGGGTCTCACCGCCGCCCGTCGGTGTGAACCGCTCGCTCGCTCGCGCTCTCTCAACCCTCTTGAGCACGTGGTTCCAAACGCCAACACCGGCGTTCAGCTCGAGCTGGTGGGGCTTGGATAAGGCCAGAGGAGAGCCGTCGCACACCTCGGCTCATCGTCAAATCTTCTTCTCCGTGGGTGGTTGGGGTGGTTGGGTTGGGGTGGTTGGGTTGGGGTGGTTGGGGTGGTTGGGGTGGGTTGGGTGGGTGGGGTGGGTTTTGAGTTTGGTGGGTGGGGTGGGTGGTGGGGAAGGTCGGGTGGGGTGGGTGGGGTGGGTGGGGTATGTGGGTAGGTGAGTGGGGAAGGTAGGCGGGGTGGTTGGGTTGGGTGGGGTGGGTCAGCTGGGTGGGGTGGGCTGGTGGTTGGGTGGGTGGGTGGGGTGGGTGCGCCAATCTCCACGGCCTTCTCCTCGTCCATCCGTCCGCCCGTTCCGCGCTCGCAACGGCAATCGGCGCGGGCGCTCAGAGGCACACGCTGAGGTCGCGCCGCACCGAGCACTTGTCGCAGTGCACCACGCAGCACCACTGGAAGCGGCACTGGCACGCCTCGCTGCTCACCACGCTCTCGTGCCGGACGCCGCGGCCGCAGCACAGCAGCTCGCAGCCGCCTGTGTCGGGCGACGTGGCGTTGCAGGCCCGGCCGCGCGTGCCCAGCGAGCCCGTGCGGCGGTTCGGGGCGCAGAAGTCGGGCGACTGCGCCGAGTAGAGGAGGTCGCGGGCGCCGGGCGGCTTGGCGTTGCGCCCGACGGGCGTCAGCGAGCGGCCGTCGTTGCTGCCCATCACCTTGAAGGCGCCGTTGAAGCGCTGGCGCAGGCGGTCGCCCACGTCGCGGAACGGCGGCATCCTGCGCCAGCACGTGCGGAGGGCGCACGAGCCCGAGAGGCCGTGGCACTTGCACTCGACGCGCGTGTGCTCTCGCAGGGCCTGGCGTCGCGGGCCAGGCAGTGGGGGGGGGGGAGCAGGGGGGTGGGAGAGGGGGCAGGGGGTGGGAGAGGGGGCAGGAGTGGGAGAGGGCAGGGGGTGGGAGAGGGGGCAGGGGGGTGGGATGGAGGGAGAGGGGGCAGGGGGGTGGGAGAGGGGGCAGGGGGGGTGGGAGAGGGGGGTGGGAGAGGGGGCGGGGGGGAGCACAGGAAGAGAGAGTGACTTGTGAGACGTGGGTGGGGAGCGAGAGGCAGACTGACTTACGACGAGTGGACGACAAAGCGGACGAAGGCCCGCACCTGCGATTAGCGCTGTTGGCTACGCACGGTGCAAAATAAGTTTGCATTCCTCCAGGTCTCAATAACAATTCTCATTCGGGAGTGGAACGGCTTTTTGAGAAAACGCTTTTCAAGACGCGGTGGAAAAAAGCGCGATTTACAAAAACAATTGCGCTGCTCGACATCTCCGTAGCGCGAAACGCTGAGGTCAGAAAAGATGCAAAAGGGTTGCTCGATCTCCTTCGAGGATCTCACAGCCCCCCGCCGAAGGACGTAAAGCCTCGTTGCTTTGGCCCCTGTGGGAAACGTGAAGATCGACTCGTTGCCATCTTTTCCCACCTCCAAGCGGGCGTTTTCGCAGTGCGACACGGTGTCGATAAGAGGGCCCCCGACCCCCTTCTTAATTCTCGGAGCGCTTCGCAGCAGCGGTCCCCAACCTTTTTGACACCAGGGACCGGTTTCGTGGAAGACTATTTTTTCACGGACCAGGGGGGTGGGGGGTCCATCATTGCGTCTTTCCCCCTTTTCAAAGAAGCTCTCCAGCGACGTTTGTTTTTTACTCATTGTGGCTACTAGGGGCTAGAGCTTATGGGCTCACCAAAAACTGTGACTGAGACAAGTGCACAGTGCGGGAAAGAGGCGGGATGGAAGTGGTGAATAATAAATTAATGGGGGCGGGCCACGCACGGACTCACCGCTCTCACCTTGTGCTGTGCGGCCCGGTTCCTAACAGGCCACGGACCGCTACCGGTTCGTGGCCCAGGGGTTGGGGACCCCTGTTTTACATCATCGGGGGGAAGTGACCCAGCGTCACCTGGACCGCAAGAGAGGGGGCATCGGTCCTGCCGGGGACAGGGGTCAAATCCCAGTCGAGTGATTTGTGGGAGGTCAATTTCCTTCGTCTTTGTCACTGGGTCAATTCGGACCGTGACGGCAGCACGGAGCCATCTGCCCAAGGCGCCGGAGGTTAAGGTCAGAGTTGGCGCAGTGGTAGAGGCACTGCAGCTTGCACATGTCTATTGAGTTCGTCTGTACTTATCGAGGATAATGCTGCTGATGATGATACTAGTGCCACTGCTGATTGATATTGCTGCCTCTGCTGCTTCTATTGCTGATTCTACTGCTGATACTACTGCTGCTGATGACACTTGCTGATGCTGCTGCTGATACTAATGACGCTGCTGCTTCCTCCCTTCCCAGTAAACATGGAACTGTTGGGCCAACGTTGAGCCACCGTTGGCGTAACGGTTCCAACCACATGCCAACGTCGACCCAACGATACCAACCACATGCCAATGTTGGCGCAACGATTCCAACCACATGCCAATGTCGGCGCAACGATTCCAGCCACATGTCAACTTTGGCCCAACGATTCCAACCACATGCCAACGTTGACCCAACCATTCCAGCCACATGCCAATGTTGGCGCAACGATTCCAACCACATGCCAATGTCGGCGCAACGATTCCAACCACATGCCAATGTCGGCCCAACGATTCCAGCCACATGTCAACTTTGGCCCAACGATTCCAACCACATGCCAACGTTGACCCAACCATTCCAGCCACATGCCAATGTTGGCGCAACGAATCCAACCACATGCCAATGTCGGCGCAACGATTCCAACCACATGCCAATGTCGGCCCAACGATTCCAGCCACATGTCAACTTTGGCCGAACGATTCCAACCACATGCCAACGTTGACCCAACCATTCCAGCCACATGCCAATGTTGGCGCAACGAATCCAACCACATGTCAACTTTGGCGCAACGATTCCAGCCACATGCCAACGTCGGCCCAACGATTCCAACGACATGCCAACGTCGGCTCAACGTTGGCCCAACGGTTCCCACCACTTGGTCTCCCCCCCGCCCCGCCCCGCCCCGCCTCACCAGCCGCCCGGCCTCGTGGTTGTGCCTGTCCAGCAGAGACTTGATGTCGCTGCCGCTCCGCCGTCGCCGCTGCTGCTCCATGTAGAGGCGCGACTTGTCGTAGCCGAACGCCACGTCGTCTCCACAGCCACCCCACTCCCACACCTCGACCCCCGCCGCCGCCGCTGGGCCCCGCGCCAGGGGCGAGGGCCCCCCCCCCAGCGAAGGGGGCTGGTGGATAGCGGTGGCCGCCGCTGCCGCTGCTGATGATGATGACGAGAAGGAGGTTGAGGGTAGTGGGGGTCGCCTGCCTCTCGCGTCCTCGCAGCCGCACTGGGGCAGCTCGCCCATGCTGCACGCCTTGGTGACGGCGAAGAGAACCCCCGCGGCCATGATCGCGTTCACGAAGGCCGTCTCGCGGATGTCTGGGAGGAGGTGGATGGGGTGGAGGAGGTGGCGCGGGTGGAGGAGGAGAGGGAGAAGGAAGGGGTGTGAGAGGAAGAGGTGGTGGGGAAGATTATTGACGTCATCATCATCACCATCATCTTAATGATCATCACCATAATCTTAATCATCATCAGCATCATCATCTTAATCATATTACTCATCAACAGCAGCAAATGTCTGGGTGACAGGATCATCATAATCATCGTCATCAGCAGCAGAGCAGCAGTCGCATCGTGACCATCACGGGTCACGTGGCGAGTCATGTTTGAGGGAATTGAAGTTTCCATCTCCCCAGCATCAACTCAGAGACCACCGCTCATCCTCGCAGCGCCGCGTGCCTCTCGGAACCTCCGAGGAGCGAACTCTGCGGCGAGCCTCCTCGTTGCCGGACGTGGGACGCCGCAGACGGTGGCAGTGAGCCCGCCGCGAGCTCTCAGCTACCCGGGACGCCGTGTCGCGGGGTCTCTGGGGAGGTCTGGGCCGCGTCCACAACGCAGGCTCAGCAGCTGCTCGGGCCGCGGTCCTGAACCTCACCCATTTCCCATCGGCATCCGGAGCACGGGGGAATGGGGGGTGGGGGGGACGATACCAACTCTAGTTGCGAGCGATGATGGAACTCTTCCTGGCAACGTTCAGCAGCGAGACAAGTCCAGGCCACTGTGTGTGTGGATGGGGTCCTCGGTGGACACCCACCAGCGCAGTGGGAGAATGGCAGCGGGCACGCGCCCCTTGAAGGTGACAAGTCGATGGTCAGTGGACAGAGCAGCTCCACGGCAGGTCCTGTTGTCAAGGCCAAGAGTCCACATTCGGTGTTCCAAAACTACATCTCGATGTATAGTCCAGCAGATGTTCTTGCTTGGACACAGCTTACATCGATGATGCGTGGATGCGCCGATGCTGCGACGAGAGCGTATTGGCGATTACAAGCCCACGGGCTGCGCAGAAGTCTAGTAGTTTTCGAGCTGCTCAGGCTCATGCCTTCCGATCACTCCATCCCAGGTGCCTGCGTCATGGCCCACTGGGGCATTGAAGCCACCCAACAGGATGACTCTATCACCGAGGGGGCCACTTTAGCCAACGCCTGGGACGGGAGGTCGTCGAAAGCGCGGCACGCGCACGGCACGCGCAGCCTCTCCCCACGCCTCTTTTTTGGGCCACGCATCTCTGGATCCCGCACATCACAGCAGTCGGTGCAGCACTCCGCGAGGCACGGCGGCGACTCGGCCCCCCCTTGCACGACCACCCCGTGGGCCAACGGCCACCGTCAGTGGCGCGGGGAGGGAGGCCTTCGTCCGGCAGTGAACCCGGGGAGTGGATGCGGTGCGTTTTCAACGCGTCGCCGAGTCACCGGGACGAAGGGTTCGAAATTTTCATCTCCGGTGCAGCAACCGCTCACGGCCACAACGTCGGCCGGTGAACTCGGTTCGCCGGGGTTCGTGGTGCGATGCGCTGGCCACTGACGCCCAACGTCGCTCGCTGATTGAACACAAAAGACAAAGGTGCCCCGCGTAGTCTTTGACGGGACCGTTGGGGAAAGTGCTGTTAGCGGGCAACTACGGGGCACGAGTGTGCGTGTGGGTGGTCAGCACCAAGCCTGGCCGCCTTTGTCTCCCCAGTGCTGATGTTTGCACACGGTACCAGGTACTGGACTCATTTAAGGCTGAGTCTACCTAGGGGATGCCCAGGACCGGTTCAAAGATTCGTCAACAATGTTGGTGGTGCGCTAACCGCTGCGCTCGATTCCTTTATCAGGAACACAAGCACACACAATCACACACACAATCTCACACACACAATCACCCCACAATCACACAGTCACACACAATCTCACACACACAATCACACACACACACAATCACACACACAATCACACACACACAATCACCCCACAATCACACACAGTCACACACAATCTCACACACACAATCACACACACACACAATCACACACACAATCACACACACAATCACACACACACACAATCACACACAATCGCACCACAATCACATACAATCACATACAATCACACAATCACACACACAATCACACACACACAATCACACACACACACAATCACACACACAATCACACACACAATCACACACACAATCACACACACACACAATCACACACACAATCACACACACAATCACACACAATCGCACCACAATCACATACAATCACATACAGAATCACACAATCACACACACAATCACACACACACAATCAACACACACAATCACACACACAATCACACACACAACCACATGCACAATCACACACAGAATCACACACACACACACTCACATTCCCAAACACACCCTCTGGCACATACACACGCATGCATACCGGACCCCAACAACACACACACCCGTAGGCGCACACACACACCAACACACACACACACACCAACACACACACACACCATCACACACACACCTACACACTCACACACACCATCACACACACACACAATCACACACAATCACACACACCATCACACACACACCATCGCCACACACACACAATCACACACACACACCATCACACACACCATCACACACACACACCATCACACACACACACCATCACACACACACATGCTTCCCATATCGACACACACCTCAAAACATTCCCACTCACACACACACACACCTACACGTCACGAAGACAAAGATACCCCCTATAGGATGAACAGTCTGTTGGGGCAAGTGCTGTTAGCGAGTAGCACCTATGAAGGCTGGCACGGTGGCACACAAGGGGGTGGGTGGCCAGCACCACGCCCGGTCGCCTTTGTCTCTCCAGTGTCGATGTTTACACGCCGTCCCTGGTACTCATTTGAGGCTGAGTCGACCTATGGGAGGCCCATGACCGCTTGAGATAATCGTCACCGGTGTTGACAGTGAGCGCAGAGGCGTAGCTAGGGGGGGCAGGGGGGTACATATGTCCCCGGGCGCCAAGGTAAAGGGGCGCCGAAATGAGGCTTACAACGTCACATTAGAACTTATTGCGGCGGGCGCGGCAGCCTGAAACTACTGCACAAATCTGCACCTCAACCTAAAAGTTTATATATCCCGCCACACACAGCCTACATGTCATGTAATTTAATTTTGGTACGCGCGCCTATTAAGAACTTACATGGAAGAACGTCCCAAACAACAGACAGCCGCAGTCTTTCAGCCTTAGTCACTGGCCTGTTTTTTGGTGGCAGAAACTACGACGGCCTGAAACACGCTGGAGTGCACGATCAGAAGCTGTTAAAGCTATCTATGAAGGACTGGATGAACTAGTAGGGCTGCTAGACAAATCATCGGAGGACGTAACTATGACGCCTGAAACCAGAAGTGATGCAGAACAGTTACAGGGATGCGTATTAAATCTTTACTTCATAGTTTTATAACATTTCTGGAATGTCATTCTTGGAAAAATGTATCGTGTTCAGAAGCACTTACAGGATCCTACTATAAATTTTAAGGAAGCAGCAACTGATCTTGAATCTTTGGAGCATGAATTTGTCAAGCTTCGTGATGAGTTGAGCCAAGTTGCTGTAGAAAACGCCAAAACAAGATGCACAGCCTGGGGAATCGATGTGGACAGAGATTTGACGGTACATGGCTCCGTCCATCGTCCCTTTGATGCGGTGAAGTTGTCCTGTCCCCTTAGCAGAAAAACACCCCCAAAGCAAAATGTTTCCACCTCCATGTTTGACGGTGGGGATGGTGTTCTTGGGGTCATAGGCAGCATTCCTCCTCCTCCAAACACGGCGAGTTGAGTTGATGCCAAAGAGCTCCATTTTGGTTTCATCTGACCACAACACTTTCACCCAGTTGTCCTCTGAATCATTCAGATGTTCATTGGCAAACTTCAGACGGGCATGTATATGTGCTTTCTTGAGCAGGGGGACCTTGCGGGCGCTGCAGGATTTCAGTCCTTAACGGCGTAGTGTGTTACCAACTGTTTTCTTGGTGACTATGGTCCCAGCTGCCTTGAGATCATTGACAAGATCCTCCCGTGTAGTTCTGGGCTGATTCCTCACCGTTCTCATGATCATTGCAACTCCACGAGGTGAGATCTTGCATGGAGCCCCAGGCCGAGGGAGATTGACAGTTATTTTGTGTTTCTTCCATTTGCGAAAAATCGCACCAACTGTTGTCACCTTCTCACCAAGCTGCTTGGCGATGGTCTTGTAGCCCATTCCAGCATTGTGTAGGTCTACAATCTTGTCCCTGACATCCTTGGAGAGTTCTTTGGTCTTTGCCATGGTGGAGAGTTTGGAATCTGATTGATTGATTGCTTCTGTGAACAGGTGTCTTTTATACAGGTAACAAGCTGAGATTAGGAGCACTCCCTTTAAGAGTCTGCTGTTAATCTCAGCTCGTTACCTGTATAAGACACCTGGGAGCCAGAAATCTTTCTGATTGAGAGGGAGTCAAATACATATTTCCCTCATTAAAATGCGAATCAATTTATAACATTTTTGACATGCGTTTTTCTAGATTTTGTTGTTGTTATTCTGCTTATCACTGTTCAAATAAACCTACCATTAAAATTATAGACTGATCATTTCTTTGTCAGTGGGCAAACGTACAAAATCAACAGGGGATCAAATACTTTTATCCCTCACTGTATTTTATCGACTTCAACAGATGTCAACACGGTTTTTACGACTAAAAGACCTGAACACAAAATTTTGATTTCTGCTGGACGTCAAAACTCTTCTATCCGACACAGACGTCGATGCAATTCGTCGAAATTGCACAGATTTTGGAAATTTCTATGACACCGACATCAATGGCCACGAACTTTTCACAGAAATTGGAGATTGCAAAATGCTGCTCAGTAACCGGAATGAAGTTCTACCAGAAACTCCTTTGGATCTTCTTGGTTTTATTGTGTTTTATGGAGACGACATATTTCCGAATTTGCGAATTTCACTGCATATTGTATTAACAATAGCAGTTTCAATTGCAAGCTGTGAGCGGTCGTTCAGCAAATTGAAACTTATTTAGTCGTATTTGCGGCTTCAATGGGACAAGATCGTCTCAGCGATCTTGTTCTTCTTAGCGTTGAAAGAGAAACATTGGAAAAAAACTGATTTTAATTACGTGATTGACCAGTTTGCGACAGTGAAATCAAGAAAAATAAATATTTTGTAGACTGTCAACCAGTCTACGACAGTAACTGAATGAGCCATGTAATATAATTTCTATAAATTTGCTTCTTTAAATACAATGTTTCATTAACATTTTTATTGTTATTCCTTATTCGATGTAATAGGAAAATGTGATTTAACGGGGGGGGGGGGGGGGGGGCGCCAATTTTATAGTTCGTCCCCGGGCGCAAAATATACTAGCTACGCCTCTGCGTGAGCGGTAATCGAACCTGGGTCGCTGGGTTCGTAGCGCAGCGTAGCGCTACCGTTCCCCAAACAAAACAAAGATCCCGCGTAGAGCCTTAAAAGACCCCCCTCGCCCCCCATGCCCTCACCCCCCCGCCCCCCATGGACACCCCCACCCGCCCCCCATGCCCTCACCCCCCCCCCGCCCCCCATGCCCTCACCCCCCCGCCCCCCATGGACACCCCCACCCGCCCTCATGGACACCCCCACCCGCCTCCCATGCCCTCACCCCCCTCGCCCCCAATGCCCTAACCCCCCCCCCGCCCTCATGGACACCCCCCCATGCACCCCCCCGCCCCCATGGACACCCCCCCACCCCCCCCATGCCCCCCCCCTCCCCGCACCCCCCGCACCCCCCCCCCCCTCTCACGCACCCTGCTGCAGGATCTTGTCGAAGCCCTTCCCGTGCCCCGTGCAGTTCCAGCGCCGCGCTCGGAACTGGAACCCGCACTCGCGCAGGCCGAGGCGCGCGCCCTTGGCCGCCTCGGCCACCACCCCCGGCTCGGCGAGGCACAGCTCCGCCAACCGCCTCGCCTTGCGGCAGATGCCGTTGGGGTCTCCTCCCAGGGGCACCCCCATCGACCTGCAGCGGGTGGGGAGGGGCGGGTGGCGAGGGGAGGGGTGGGGTGGGTGGGGTGAGTGGGTGGGTGGGTGGGGTGGGTTGGTGGGGAGGGGTTGGTGGGTGGGGAGGGGTGGGTGGCGAGGAGTGGGTTGGTGGGTGGCGAGGGGTGGGTGGGGGTGTGGGGTGATTGGGTTGGTGGGTGAGTGAGTGAGTTGGGTGGATGGGTGGGTGGGGTGAGTGGGTGGGTGGGTAGGGAGGGGTGGAGTGGGTGGGTAGGGAGGGGTGGGTGGGGTGAGTGGGTGGGGGGAGGGAGGTGTGGAGAAGAGTCAGGGTTCAAAGTTAGCGATGGCCAAGGGTTCGCATTGGAAGTCAGCTCTGACCCTTCGCGCCCTCGCCCAAGCTCCGCTGTCCTCTACATATGAAGGCGGTATCGGAGTGCGCATGCAGTACACGTGGGAGGAAACCGTAGCACCCGGAGAAAACCCCGAGTGTGCGAGGGGACAGCGCTGTATCCCCTGCGTATGGAGCAGGTGGGGGGCCGCACTTTGCTGTACAGCCGCCGCCTCCTGGCGAGGCTCCTCGGCGCTCACGGGGAGGGAGTTTCACAGCCCATCTGCGCGTGATCCACCAACCCTCGCCGCACGCTACCTAAGCAGTGGGGGATCACGGGCCACGCCACGTGGAGCCGAGCCACCACGATCACCGCCCGCACGACAAACGAGAAAGCCCCTCGACTGATCAGACGGTAAAACAAATCTGGGTTTAATATTACGGTCGATATGTCTACGGCGACCCGCCAAGGAATGTGGAATGTCCACCACTGGTTCTTGGCTGTAAACGAGAGATAAGTGTTTGAATGTTCATCTGAGCTGGAAAATCGCTTCTTGTATTTATTTTCCAGGACGTTGCAAGGTGGCCAGCTGACTTGGAGCAAGGCACGACCACTACAGTGCAGTACAATGTATTCCCTTCCGTCATAATAATAATCTATTATTGTCCTCAATGTTCCCATAATCCAGTGGTTTTTAACCTTTACTGCAGCCTTTCATCCCTTTGGTTCTCAATCGTAAAAAAATGTACAATGTTAATAAATTCATAGGGTTTGATTAAACAAAGTAGGGTTCACGTTGCCCCGTGCTTAATTTGTGTTTTTGATTATTTACCTTCTAAAAAAATCCAGAAAGGGCATCTTGCAACCCCAAGGGGGTGCAGCGTGCACCCCCAGGTTAAGAAGAACCACTGCCATAATCCTATGGGTAGGCGCATCGATATTGCGGGGGGCTTCGACAAGGCGTTGGATGCGGCATCCCGAGCTCATTCACGGTGCAGCGTTACCCAGACTGCCCTGGCCGAAATGCAGCCACTGGGCCACAAACGGTGGACACGGTCACAGGAGCCGGGCCGGTTTGTCGGGACGCAATTATCGGACTTGTTTCGTGGAGCATTCATGGACAAATGGAACAAAGCCCGTCGCGATACGACGGATCAATCAATGATCCTCTTCTGTTCAAAACTGGAGATAGAACGGACATGATGAACTGCAGACCCCCGAAGCCCAGTCAGCATGGCCCAATGTTGGGCATGTGGTGGGAATCTTTGAGTCAACGTTGCCTCAATGTTTGGTCATCTCAGTCATCACCATCTCACTCAACACCACCACCCTCATCAAAATCTCACTCAACTCCACCACCACCATCATCACCATCTCACTAAAAACCACAACCATCCTCATCACCATCTCACTCAACACCACCTCCCTCATCACAATCTCACTCAAAACCACCACCCTCATCACCATCTCACTCAACACCATCACCCTCATCACCGTCACACTCAACACCACCACCGTCATCACCATCTCACTCAACACCATCATCACCATCTCACTTAACACCACCACCCTCATCACCATCTCACTCAACACCACCACCCTCATCACCATCTCACTCAACACCACCTCCACCACCACCACCCTCATCACCATCTCACTCAACACCACCACCTCCACAACCACCACCTCCAAAACCACCACCTCCACAACCACCACCACCACCCTCATCACCATCTCACTCAACACCACCACCGTCATCACCGTCTCACTCAACACCACCACCACCATCATCACAATCTCACTCAACACCACCACCCTCATCACAATCTCACTCAACACCAACACCATCATCACCATCTCACTCAACACCACCACCCTCATCACAATCTCACTCAACACCACCACCATCATCACCATCTCACTCAACACCACCACCATCATCACCATCTCACTCAATACCACCACCATCATCACAATCTCACTCAACACCACCACCCTCATCACCATCTCACTCAACACCACCACCATCATCACCATCTCACTCAACACCACCACCCTGATCACCATCTCACTCAACACCACCACCCTCATCACCATCTCACTCAACACCACCACCACCATCATTACCATCTCACTCAACACCACCACCCTCATCACCATCTCACTCAACACCACCACCATCATCACCATCTCACTCAACACCTCCACCCTCATCACCATCTCACTCAACACCACCACCACCATCATTACCATCTCACTCAATACCACCACCTTCATCACCATCTCACTCAACAACACCACCCTCATCACCATCTCACTCAACACCACCACCCTCATCACAATCTCACTCAACACCACCACCACCATCATCACTATCTCACTCAACACCACCACGTTCATCACCATCTCACTCAACAGCACCACCCTCATCACAGTCTCACTCAACACCACCACCACCACCACCCTCATCACCATCTCACTCAACACCACCACCATCATCAAAATCTCACTCAACACCACCACCCTCATCAAAATCTCACTCAACACCACCACCCTCATCACCATCTCACTCAACACCACCACCCTCATCACCATCTCACTCAACACCACCTCCACCACCACCACCCTCATCAGCATCTCACTCAACACCACCACCTCCACAACCACCACCTCCAAAACCACCACCTCCACAACCACCACCACCACCCTCATCACCATCTCACTCAACACCACCACCGTCATCACCGTCTCACTCAACACCACCACCACCATCATCACAATCTCACTCAACACCACCACCCTCATCACAATCTCACTCAACACCAACACCATCATCACAATCTCACTCAACACCACCACCATCATCACCATCTCACTCAACACCACCACCATCATCACCATCTCACTCAATACCACCACCATCATCACAATCTCACTCAACACCACCACCCTCATCACCATCTCACTCAACACCACCACCATCATCACCATCTCACTCAACACCACCACCCTCATCACCATCTCACTCAACACCACCACCCTCATCACCATCTCACTCAACACCACCACCACCATCATTACCATCTCACTCAACACCACCACCCTCATCACCATCTCACTCAACACCACCACCATCATCACCATTTCACTCAACACCTCCACCCTCATCACCATCTCACTCAACACCACCACCACCATCATTACCATCTCACTCAATACCACCACCCTCATCACCATCTCACTCAACACCACCACCCTCATCTCACTCAACACCACCACCACCACCCTCATCACCATCTCACTCAACACCACCACCATCATCAAAATCTCACTCAACACCACCAGCCTCATCAAAATCTCACTCAACACCACCACCCTCATCAAAATCTCACTCAACACCACCACCATCATCACCATCTCACTCAACACCACCACCCTCATCACACTCTCACTCAACACCACCACCACCACCCTCATCACAATCTCACCCAACACCACCACCCTCATCACAATCTCACTCAACACCAACACCATCATCACCATCTCACTCAACACCACCACCCTCATCACCATCTCACTCAACACCACCACCTTCATCACCATCTCACTCAACACCACCACCCTCATCACAATCTCACCCAACACCACCACCTTCATCACCATCTCACTCAACACCACCACCATCATCACCATCTCACTCAACACCACCACCTTCATCACAATCTCACTCAACACCACCACCACCATCACCATCTCACTCAACACCACCACCATCATCAAAATCTCACTCAACACCACCACCATCATCACCATCGCACTCAACACCACCACCTTCATCACAATCTCACTCAACACCACCACCCTCATCACCATCTCACTCAACACCACCACCATCATCAAAATCTCACTCAACACCACCACCCTCATCAAAATCTCACTCAACACCACCACCCTCATCACCATCTCACTCAACACCACCACCCTCATCACAATCTCACCCAACACCACCACCTTCATCACCATCTCACTCAACACCACCACCTTCATCACCATCTCACTCAACACCACCACTCTCATCACATTCTCACTCAACACCATCATCACCATCTCCCTTAACACCACAACCCTCATCACAATCTCACTCAACACCACCATCATCATCACCATCTCACTCAACACCACCACCTTCATCACCATCTCACTCAACACCACCACCCTCATCACCACCTCACTCAACACCACCACCATCATCACAATCTCACTCAACACCACCACCATCATCACCATCTCACTCAACACCACCACCATCATCACCATCTCACTCAACACCACCACCCTCATCACAATCTCACTCAACACCACCACCATCATCACCATCTCACTCAACATCACCACCCTCATCACCACCTCACTCAACACCACCACCATCATTACCATCTCACTCAACACCACCACCACCATCATCACAATCTCACTCAACATCACCACCCTCATCACCATCTCACTCAACACCACCACCACCATCACCATCTCACTCAACACCACCACCATCATCACCATCTCACTCAACACCACCACCATCATCACAATCTCACTCAACACCACCACCATCATCACAATCTCACTCAACACCACCACCATCATCACAATCTCACTCAACACCACCACCATCATCACAATCTCACTCAACACCACCACCATCATCACCATCTCACTGAACACCACCACCCTCATCACCATCTCACTCAAAACCACCACCATCATCACAATCTCACTCAACACCACCACCATCATCACAATCTCACTCAACACCACCACCATCATCACAATCTCACTCAACACCATCACCCTCATCACCATCTCACTCAACACCACCACCCTCATCACAATCTCACCCAACACCACCACCCTCATCGCCATCTCACTCAACACCACCACCATAATCACCATCTCACTCAACACCACCACCATCATCACCATCTCACTCAACACCACCACCACCCTCATCACCATCTCACCCAACACCACCACCATCATCACCATCTCACTCAACACCACCACTCTCATCACCATCTCACTCAACACCACCACCATCATCACAATCTCACTCAACACCACCACCATCATCACAATCTCACTCAACACCACCACCATCATCACAATCTCACTCAACACCACCACCATCATCACAATCTCACTCAACACCACCACCATCATCACAATCTCACTCAACACCATCACCACCCTCATCACCATCTCACTGAACACCACCACCCTCATCACCATCTCACTCAACACTACCACCACCACCACCACCACCACCATCATCACCATCTAACTCAACATCACCACCATCATCATCACAATCTCACTCAACACCACCACCATAATCACCATCTCACTCACCTCCATTTAACAAAAAAAAATCCACCACTACCAAACTAACCACAACAAACCTCCGTCATCTCTCTCAGAATAATCCCAAACCACACCACAATCATCTCAATCAATACCACCATCTCACTCAACACCATCACATTATTCACCAATACACCATCACCCTATACGCACCTCCGATGAGCACGGTTGGCTACGTACGGTGCGAAAGAATTTCAACCAACATCCAATACCACCACCACAATTTCACCACCATCTCTCTCCACACATTCACCTCGCTCACCATCACCACAACCACCATCCCTCACCTCCTTGCGTGCCCCTCATACCTCCCCCCCCCCCCCCCTTCAACCACACCACCTCCTCACCAACGATCCTCAACTCACCACCAGATGCCGATGATGTGAGCCGGGCAGATGAGCAGAAGCAGCATCACCATGTTCCCGGGATTCGGCGTCATGTCCACAGCCAATGTTGGAAACTGAGCCGAGTTCGTTTACAAATTCCAACTTCTGGTAGATGGTGGTGGTGGGTGGTGGTCGGTAAATCCACGTAGCTGGTCTCACTGGATGTCCGGCGAGATGGGGTCGGAGGGGGGGCTGAGGGACGGCTCCTTCACTTCCTCACCACGGACCTTCCTCTCCTCCTCCATCTCCATCCCCTCCTCGTGGCCCGGCTTCTCGTCAGCGTCGTCCCAAGCGCGCGCGGCGCATTTGCGCGTCAGATCGGAGCGAGTTGAAGACGCATTTCCCTGTTTTCCTGTTGTTTGTTTACTTGTTTTGGTGGCGAGCAATTTCCCACCGCCACCACCGCCACTACGACCAACACGACCACCACAATTTTAACGATCGCCACGAATCACGGCCACTCCGTATGACCGTGACCAAGTCAGCCACCACGAACAGGTGGACCACGACAGCCACGGCCACCGCGACTACAACCACCACCACCACGGGGACATCCACTTGGACCGCCTCGACCACGATTGCCACCAGCACAACGACGACAACCACCACCCTCCACCACGACCACCACGACTACCACCACCACCACCACGAACCACGACTACCACCACCACGACCACGAACCACGACTACCAACCACTAAGACCACCACACCCACACCGCCCAGTCGCGCCTCCTCCAGGCTGCACAGGCGGGGCGAGGGGAGCGGGAGTGCGCGTGTGTGTTCGTGTGTACCTGTGTGTGTGTGTACCTGTGTGTGTGTGTGTGTGTTAGTGTGTACCTGTGTGTGTGTGTGTGTGTTAGTGTGTACCTGTGCGGGTGTGTACCTGTGTGTGTGTGTTAGTGTGTACCTGTGTGTATGTACATGTGTGTGTGTGTTCGTGTGTACCTGTGTGTGTTCGTGTGTACCTGTGTGTGTGTGTTCGTGTGTACCTGTGTGTGTGTGTTCGTGTGTACCTGTGTGTGTGTGTTCGTGTGTACCTGTGTGTGTGTTCGCGTGTACCTGTGTGTGTGTGCGTGTGTACCTGTGTGTATGTTCGTGTGTACCTCTGTGTGTGTGTTCATGTTTACCTGTGTGTGTGTGTGTGTTCGTGTGTACCTGTGTGTGTGTGTGTGTGTTCGTGTGTACCTGTGTGTGTGTGTGTGTGTTCGTGTGTACCTGTGTGTGTGTGTGTGTTTGCGTGTACCTGTGTGTGTGTTCGTGTGTACCTGTGTGTGTGTGTGTTCGTGTGTACCTGTGTGTGTGTTCATGTTTACCTGTGTGTGTGTTCGTTCGTGTGTACCTGTGTGTGTGTGTGTTTGCGTGTACCTGTGTGTGTGTGTTCGTGTGTACCTGTGTGTGTGCTTGTACCTGTGTGTGTGGGCGTGTGTGTGTGGGGAGCGGTAGTGTAGTGGTTAGCGCGCTGCGCTACGAACCCGGCGACCCGAATTCGATTCCGGCTCACGGCTGTTAGCGAGTAGCAGCTATGAAGGCCGGCACGGCACACGAGGGGGTGGTTGGCCAGCACCACGCCCGGCCGCCTTTGTCTCCCCAGTGGCGATGTTTACACACCGCGCCAGGTACTCATTTGAGGCTGAGTCGACCTAGGGGAAGCCCAGGACTAGTTAAGATAATCGTCACCGGTGTTGACCGTGAGCGGGGTTCGTAGCGCAGCGCGCTAACCGCTCCATTACCTTTCATCAACACCACCATCAACATCACCACCACGAACATCAACATCATCATCACCACCATCAACATCAACATCACCACCACGAACATCAACATCACCATCAACATCATGACCACCATCAACATCACCACCACGAACATCAACATCATCAACATCATCATCACCACCATCAACATCACCACCACGAACATCAACATCACCATCAACATCATGACCACCATCAACATCACCACCACCACCACGAACATCAACATCACCACCACGAACATCAACATCACCACCACGAACATCAACATTATCGCCGCTGCCACCAGCATCATCGTCACCATCATCATCACCACCACCACCATCACAACCATCAACATCATCACCATCACTGCCATCCCCGCTCGAGACAGACCCCTCCACTTCGCCCGTCGCATACCTCGAGACGCCGTGGGAGGGGGGGGGCAGAAGAACAGCGACTGCGCGCGCGTGTGCACGTGCGCGCGCGTGCACGTGCGCGCGTGTGCACGTGCGCGCGCGTGCACGTGCGCGCGAGTGTCTTTGCGCGTGAGTTCGATTCCCGCTCAAGGTCACTGACAATTGTATCTGAAGCAGTCGCGGGCCTCCCCGCCCGGTGCGGTGTGTTTAAGCGTCGCCACTCGGGGAGACAAAGGCGGCCAGGCGTGATTGCTGGTCACCCATCCCCCCCCCCCCTCTCGTGTGCAGGTGTCGGCATGCAAAGTCTGTTAAGGCTCCACGGGGGGCTCCTTGCGCACGTGTGTGTGTGTGTGTGTATGCACGTGTGTTCTTGCACGTGTGTGTGTGCACGTGTGTGTGCGTGTGTGTCCTTGTACGTGTGTGCTTGCACGTGTGTTCTTGCACGTGTGTGTGCTTGCACGTGTGTCCTTGCACGTGTGTGTGTGTGTGTGTGCACGTGTGTGTGTGTGTGTGCGTGTGCACGTGTGTCCTTGTACGTGTGTGCTTGCACGTGTGTTCTTGTACGTGTGTGCTTGCACGTGTGTTCTTGCACGTGTGTGTGTGCACGTGTGTGTGTGTGCGTGTGTGTCCTTGTACGTGTGTGCTTGCACGTGTGTATGTGCACGTAGTTGTGTGTGTGCACGTGTGTGTGCACGTGTGTGTGCACGTGTGTCCTTGCACATGTGTGTACGTGCGTGTGTGTGAGCGGTGGTGTAGCGGTCAGCGCGCTGCGCTACGAACCTGCCACCCGGGTTCGATTCCCGCTCACGGCAATCACCAATGACGATTATCTGAACCGGTCCCGGGCCTCACCTAGGTCGACTCAGCCTCAAATGAGTACCCGGTGCGATGTGTAGCCATCGCCACTAGGGAGACAAAGGTGGCCGGGAGTGGTGTTGGCCACCCATCCCCTCGTGTGCCGTGCTGGCCTTCATAGGTGCTCGCTAACAGCACTTGCCCCTACAGACTTTAAGGCTATACGGGGGATCTTTGTGTGTGCACGTGTGTGTGCACGTGTGTGTGCACGTGTGTGTGTCCGTGTGTTTGCACCTGTATGTGCGTGCGCGTGTGTGTACGCGCACGTGGCGTGCAATCTACGCGTGTGCATGTGTGCGCACACATACACGTGTGTCACACACATACACGTCTGTGTGTGACATACACACACACATACACGTGTGTCACACACATACACGTCTGTGTGTGACATACACACACACATACACGTGTGTCACACACATACACGTCTGTGTGTGACATACACACACACACATACACGTGTGTGTGTATGTCACACACTTACACGTGTAAGTGTGTGACATACACACACACTTACACGTGCGTGGCGGAGTGGGTTAAGCGACTACCCACTTCAATTCCCAGCCCACTGCCAGCGTCTGTGGCGAGCGACAATGGAGCCATATCGCGGGCACTCCCCTAGGTCGACTCAGCCTTCACAGGGTGCGCAATACACTTCACCGCTGGGGAGACAAAGGCGGTCGGGCGTAGCGCTGGCCACACGCTGCTCCCTCTCGCATGAGCGCGCCGTTCCAGCCTTCACATGCGACTCGCTAAACGGCACTCGGCTCAATCTTGATTTGAAGCTTTCGTGACTGCAGGGATTCATCTTCTTGGTTCTTTCGGTAAAGTCACGTAGAATAAGACCAGGTCTGCCCGACAGACCTGGTCTTCACCTGAGGACGGCTGCTTGCGTTGTGGCCGAAACGTCGTAAGAATTATTTTATTATGTTTTATTTTTATTATTTTATTATTTCCCTTCTACGTGACTTTACCGAAAGAACCAAGAAGGAAAAAAATATACAATAATATGACGTTTCGATCGATTTTTTTTCGCTTGTGTTGCGATCGAAACTTCGTGATATTTTATTTTTTGTTTTATTTTATTTTTTTCTACCTACACGTGACTTTACCGAAAGAATCAAAGAGTAACGTTCAAGGCGATGTCGCCTACGAGGTCGCGGCGTGAGCACGGCGCCCCTAGCGGCCGGCGAGGGACGTCGCCTGCTGCCAGGGAGTCAGAGGTCGCAACCGGGTACCCGATACCCGTACCCTACCCGATACCCAGCTACCCGTACCCGACCCTGGTGCGGCCGGGTACGGGTACGGGTAGGCCGTGAGTCACTGGTGAGTCACCGTTTGTCACTCATTTCCCAACGTCTTGTCTCTTCTCACAATTCAAGTTCCAAGAATCAACCCACCCGCGCCTGCAACGTGGCTTCATCCCAGAGGTCGCAATCAGGTACCCGATACCCGTTTGCGACCCTGGTTCGGCCGGGTACGGGTACGGGTAAGGAATCAAAACCCGTTTGCGACCTCTGCAGGGAGTCCGCATTGTGCGTCACCCCATCGCGGTCATCCGTTGTGGCGTCAACTCGGGCTGAACGAGTAATCGATTTGAAATCGATGAATCGCAGTTTGAAACAATGCGATTGGCAAATCGCAAAGGCTGCGATTTGAAAAGTCCGACTATTTTCTTATTGGAATTGTTTCATTATTCATTATAATAACTTTATTTATTTATACTCGTTGGTTCTTTCGGTCAGAAGTCACGTGGGTAGAGAAATAAAATAAAACGAAAAATAATATATCACGACGTTTATTTATTTAACTTAACAATTGTTCTATGTTTGATTGTTCTATTTCAATTAAAGCATTTTAATAAATGCGTGTTGGAAGCAATTCATGTATTTTAGGTTCTCAACTTTTCACTGGAATATATAAACGCAGTTCATATTTTGATGGTATCATGTGGTAATGCTCCATCACATGTTTAAAATCGATTACACAGTGAATATTGAACTGAAGCTTGACTTTAAAAAAATTAATCGCAAATCAAATGGCAATATCTGTCAGAAATCGCAATTAGACATTTCCCCCAAATCGCTCAGCCCGAGTGTAAAGTGCAAACAACACAAAAAACAAGCTCGCTCTGGCAATTGTGTGGCGTTGTCTTTGAAACTCATTGGATCTACACCGGAGACAGACAGCCGCCTTCTTCACGGGCCTGTGTGAGAACAGAGAAGAACGCCAAAAGGCGAACAGCGACGCAGATGTTTGAGCAAAGGCGCTTGAATCGAACTCGGGTCGCCGGGTTCGTAGCGCAGCGCGCTAACCACCACACTACAACGCGTTACGCTTCCACATGCGCGGGTCACATGACAGATTTGACGTCACAGCTCACTTGGCGTGCAACAAATATATGCATTATTGAGCTACCCCCCCCCCCCCAAAAAAAAAACGAAAGTGTATTTTTAAAAATGTTGCATGGTGTACAGTCTGGAAAGTACCCACATGGCAAATTTCAAGTTTGCTGCATGTCGGGAAGTACACTAAACATTTTGAACAGACACACATAATCACGACTTTGCCTTTTATATATATGGAGATAATGGCAAAAACGAAGGTCCCGTGTTGTAGTTGTTGCCTTGTCCAGCTCCCCACACACTCACCCACCTACCTGGCCTTAAATCATGCTAAACCTCACCAACTAACACAACAAAATAAAACGACCAATTGTACACTCCCCTCGTTAGTCAATCCGCCGCCTGAACGAAGACCTCTCCACACCGCGTCTGTCGTCGTGGTTGTTTGACCAGTGACGATTATCTGAACTGGTCCTGGGGCTCCCCTAGGTCGACTCAGCCTCAAATGAGTACCTTGTGCGGTGTGTAAACATCACCACTGGGGAGACAAAGGCGGCCGGGCGTGGTGCTGGCCACCCACCCGCTCGAGTGCCGTGCCGGCCTTCATAGGTGCTGCTCGCTAGCAGCACTGGGGCCGTCCATAAATGACGTCACGCACCTAAGGGGAGGGGGTGGTCAAACATTTGTGACGATGCGTGACGAGGGGGGGGGTTGAGAAATGTGACGGCACATCAAAATGCGCAACTTTAAATAAATATAGACAACACGTTCTACTTAACTAAATATACTTTTTAATAATGTTTTCTCCTACAACATCAGAGTGCAGCGCCACATTAAATACGCACTACAATGACAATAGTTTAAAGCGATTTGAAGCATATCATTTTTTTTTGGGGGGGGGGCAGAGCTTTGTGACGTCATATTTGACGGGGGTCTAACTTTTTGTGACGCCGTGTGACGAAAGGGGGGGGGGTCAAAAATCGTCCAAAATCGCGTGACGTCATTTATGGACGGCCCCACTTGCCCCAACAGTCTGTGAAGGCTACACGGGAGGAATCTTTGTCTTTGCTTGACCATACTTCACCGCGCTCCACAGTCAAACAAACGCGTCCCGTGACCCTCCCCCATCGCCAACAGCTCCTCCACTCAGGCGGGGGGCTCCTGATGATGCATCCGCCGGCTACGCGATGGGCAGTTGGCTACGTACGGCGCGAAGGAGTTCCAAACTTGATACAGCAAATCTGGCTGTGACGGTCCCACCTGATGACGGAGACTTGTGTTGCCTCCGAAACGTCGTGATTTTGTATTATTTTATTTTTATTAATTTTAATCTCATTTTTTACCTACGTGACTTTACCGGAAAAAACTAAGAGTATGAGTTCCAAACATACGGGCGCAGCACCAAAACCACCACCGCGAGACGTTCTTTACATAGGACTTGCCCACAAAGTGGTACCGATTTTATCGACCCTGGAGGGATGGATTCTGATGGGCTATCGCTGACCCACGAGATTGGGGGGGGGGGGGCGGGGGGGGTGAAGAAGGGGTGGGGGTGAAGAGGGGGGGGGGGCTGATGTGACCCCCCCTCCCCCTTGTCTCGTGCTTGAGGACGCCAGGGGCTGTATCCGTGGAGGCGCGGGTGGAGCCGGTATCCTGGAGCGGCCGCGGTGGTGAGAAGAATCCGGGTCAAGCTACAAGGATCCCTTTCTTCCTCCTCCTCTTCCTCCCTTGCCTAGCAGCCAGGAGGAGGAGGAGGAGGCGAGGGAAGGAGTGAATTATAAGCGGAGAGAGAGAGAGAGGTGGTGGATGGTGGTGGTGCTGGTGGTGGTGGCTTAGAGGAAGTCAGAATCGGAATCTTTATTCATGCTGGAGGAATCCGGTGAGTTGTGAAGCTCTTTGACACAGATGTCCAAGTGGGTAAAAGGGTGGGGGGTGAAGGAGGTTGTGTGAGGGGGGGGGGGAACGAGGGATAAGAGGAAGGGGAGGGCGAAGTACGGTATACTCTTAGGCTTTATCGGTAAAGTCACGTAGGTAAAAAATCAAATTAAATTAATAGAAGTAATAATAGAAATAAAATAATAAATCACGACGTTTCGGAGGCAACACAAGTCTCCGTCATCAGGTGGGACCGTCACAGCAAAATTTACTGAATCAAGTGAGGCAAAACTCCAAGAGACCAGCCCTTAAATACGAGTTAAGGGGGGAGGGGCTTCTCTGAATGTGGTCACCAGCCAATGTCACGTGTTGGGGTGGTGGGCGGGGCTACAAGAGAAATTGGTCAACGTCGTCAATGTTCAAGGGAACAATCGGTGTACCTCGACCTAAACCGCTGTTGGTTGAGAATCCAAATACAAAAAATTAACCCGTAAAAACAAAGTTTTTCACTATAAATCTTTTATATGCGTGGCATCGGTTTTATTTTATCATTAATTTCTGTTTTTCTTGAGTAAGAGTTTCATTTTTATCACATTGGTATTTTAAATGAAACATTAAATTTAGTTTTTTTCCTAAAAAGTGGAAAATTTTGCAAAAAAAATTTCACGAAAATAAATTGTCACGCACAACGAGTCTGTGTGCAAAATGTCAGCTCGATTGGATCACGGGAAGTGGGTTAAAAAAACGACCGAAAGATTTGCACGGTCGTAAGCGTGCAAGCGCGCAAGCAAGTAAACTTAATATAAAGGATTTTAAAGGCAGTACTGTTAAACGCTCGGGATGTCAACACTCGGTAAAGTAGAAAAGTTCCTGATAATTGTTTTTTTACCCTTCTATCTGACAACAAAACTGACACCTTTTTACAAGGAGTCATGTTTGCATAGACCGCAATACCTGCAGTCATAATGCAAACAAAAGAACATAACTCTAATAATGTGCACTGTCCTTGAAGTTGATTGGTCCACACCCGAGCCAAAAGGCGTCATCTGGTCCAACCCATGTGAGACTAGGCTCTAAGGAAAGCTGTCTCGGGTGTGGACCAATCAACGTCAAGGACAGTGCACATTATCAGAGTTATGTCTTTTGTTTGTATTATGACTGCAGGTATTGCGGTCTATGCAAACATGACTCCTTGTAAAAAGGTGTCAGTTTTGTTGCCAGATAGAAGGGTAAAAAACAATTATCATATTTTTACTGGCAAATGAGGTTCCCATAGTGTAGAAAAGTACCTGTCAAGGAGGGCGAAGATCAGAAGGGTTGAGACTGACCTGAAGAAGAGGAGTGATGAAGAGGAGATTGTAAGGAGGAGGAGGAGGGGGAGGGTGAGGTGATGGTGGAAAGTGGTGGAAGAGGATGGGGCGGGGAGGAGCAGGGTACGGGGGTTCTGAGGCGGAAGAGGTTTGGGGGCTCAGCAAGAGGTTGAGGGTTAGGTGCATGGCAAGGAGAAACACCCGTACTTATGTACTCAATGTTGAACTTCTTTCGCGCCGTACGTAGCCAACCGCGCTAATTGATGGTGCGATAAGAAAGTTCAAATCCTGGTTGTTGGGGGGTTGACTCAGCCCATCATCATCTCCAGGGTCGATAAAATAATGACGACTTTGTGGGGGAAGTTCAAAGACTCGCCCCCACCATAGGAACGTGGACTTGCCACCGGTAGCTCTGCAAGGCTGTATACAGGAGATGACCACCAGGACATCACTTGGGCTGTTTTATAATTGTGTCCAACTCGAACTCAATTCTAACAGATTTCCTTGCCGACACGCATCTGCCTGCTCAGCAGCATTGGTTAAAACGAGCCTCAATATCTGCTGACGAAACCATGAACACTCAAACCGGTTAATAGTTCTGCTTGTGTTGCACCCAACAACGCTGAACATGTGTAAACGTATTTTATATATTTTTTTGTTTTAATGTAGAGAGACAGCTATTGCGGGAAGCGAATTGTCTGTCTATTAAGGGGCCGTCCATAAATGACGTCACGCGATTTTGGACGATTTTTTACCCCCCCCCCCTCGTCACACGGCGTGACAAGAAGTCAGACCCCCCCCCCCTCAAATATGACGTCACAAAGCTCTGCCTTCCCCCCCCCAAATAAAACATGCTTCAAATCGCTTTAAACTATTGTCATTGTAGTGCGTATTTAATGTAGCGCTGCACTCTGATGTTGTAAGAGAAAACATTTATAAAAAAAGTCTATTTAATTAAGTAGAACGTGTCGTCTATATTTATTTAAAGTTGCGCATTTTCATGTGACGTCACATTTCTCACCACCCCCCCCCCGTCACACATCGTCACAAATGTCTGACCCCCCCCCCCCTTAGTGCGTGACGTGGTGAGTGTACTAGTGGTGAGTGTAGCGGTGAGTGTACTAGTGGTGAGTGATCTTCTTGTTTCTTTCGGTAAAGTCACGTAGAAGGGAAGTAATAAAATAATAAAAATAAAACATAATAAAATTATTCTCACGACGTTTCGGCCACAACGCAAGCAGCCGTCCTCAGGTGAAAACCAGGTCCGTCGAGGCGACAGAGTCTGAATGAAACAGCACACTAGCTTAGAGCATATATATAAGCTGGGCGCCTTGACAAAGGAATTTGCATATCAAGAGGAATTTAGCATATTTATGGGAAATGCAGGAATGTGATTAGTACTACATATGCATGTGCATTATGCAGGATTAACAGCATCAAAGGGAGCTGCAGTTGCTGCTGCTGCTGCTGCAGTTGCTGCTGCTGCAGTTGCTGCTGCTGCTGCAGTTGCTGCTGCTGCTGCTGCTGCAGTTGCTGCTGCTGCTGCAGTTGCTGCTGCTGCTGCAGTTGCTGCTGCTGCTGCAGTTGCTGCTGCTGCTGCTGCTGCTGCAGTTGCTGCTGCTGCTGCTGCTGCTGCAGTTGCTGCTGCTGCTGCAGTTGCTGCTGCTGCTGCAGTTTCTGCTGCTCCTGCAGTTTCTGCTGCTGCTGCAGTTGCTGCCTTATCAATTTTAATATAACACTATGTATTATTCTACCCACCCTAATGTGTATCACACTGCTATATATTTACTATACAATTACAACACCATACATTACTCTACACCAGGGGTCCTCAAACTTTTTAAACAGGGGGCCAGTTCACTGTCCCTCAGACCGTTGGAGGGCCGGACTATAGTTTAAAAAAAACTATGAACAAATTCCTATGCACACTGCATATATCTTATTTTGAAGTGAAGAACCAAAACGGGAACAAATACAATATTTAAAATGAGGAACAGGTAAAGTTAAATCAACAAACTTGCCAGTATTCCAAGGGGAACTATGGGCCTGCTTTTGGCTAATGAGATGGTCAATGTCCGGTTCCATATTTGTCACTGCTAGTCGTAACAAGTGATGCAAGTGTGCATCCGTTAGTCTAGATCTGGTTGGAGATTTCAAATGTTTCATTCTTGAAAAAGTCTGTTCACAGACATAAGTGCTGCCAAAGATGGTTGCCATTTTGAGTGCATGGTTCCTGAGATGAGGATATGTCTCAGAGGGGAGAGATGCATTGAAATTATGAAGGCTGCTTGACTTGAATGCGTCTTTCAGAGAGTCACAATTCTGCAGTTCAGCCAGTTCCATTTGGTAAATTGTATCCACATTTTCAATGCCAATAGAAAATGGGTTACGGAAAAGCTGTATGTCCTGTTCATAGAGATGAAGCTCTTTAAATCTAAATTGGAACTCCTTTTGCAATTTTTCCAGTGAATCCACACATGTTTTGTTTGGGAATTGCAACCAATGGTTTTTCCGCTAACAGATTTTGAGTTGTGATGAGGAGGCCTAATTTTACTTCAAATGCTTTGACATGTGATCGCATATCACAGATGAGCTTCCCCTTTCCTTGAAGTTGCACATTGAAACTGTTGAGTAGCTCTGTTACATCTGTCAGAAAGGCAAGGTGCCATTTCCATTCTGCATCATTGAGCTCTGGTACTTCTTTGTTTTTTGAAAGCAGAAAAGCTGTAATCTGTGTAAGTAAGTCATAGAAACGTTTCAAAACTCTCCCTTGACTCAGCCAACGGACTTCTGTGTGGTACAGAACATCTTCATAGTCAACATTTAGTTCAGACAGAAATTCCTGAAATTGTCTGTGGTTTAGTGCATGAGCTCTAATGAAGTTAACACAAGATACCACAATTTTCATAACAGAGTCCCACTTCAGTGATTTACTACACAGCGCTTGTTGGTGGATGAGGCAGTGTATGGCTATTGGATGAGAATGGTTATGTTTGTCCATCTCTTGGTTAATGCGAGCAATTACTCCTTTCTTAGACCCCACCATGCTAGGAGCACCATCAGTTGTCACACTGGCTAGTTTAGCCCAATTCAGCTCCAAACCATTCACAGTTTGGCAAACCTTTTCATAGATATCCTCTCCTGTAGTTGTTCCTTTGATGCTTTGCAGTGCAGCAAGCTCTTCTGTGACTTCGAAATAGTCATTCATCCCACGAATAAAAATTAGAAGTTGTGCAGAATCACGAACATCATTGCTTTAGACGAGTGCCAAGGAAAAATAGGAAACATTTTTTGTGAACTTTTACAAATGCTGATGCAAATTGTCTCCCATTTCTTCAATCCTCCGTGTAATTGTAGGTCCTGAAAGACTCACTGTACTAAATAAATCGGCCTTCTCTGGACACATCTCTTTGGCAACAGAAAGAAGGCATTTTTAAACAAATTCTCCCTCCACGAATGGTCTGCCAGTGCACACTATTAGCTTGGCAACTTGAAAACTTGCTCACAGTGATGAAATATTTAGCTGCTTCTGCTTCACAAAAGTATTTTGCTGAGTTGTAAATGTATTTTTCAGTTTTAATATTTTATCTTTTCTCACTTCTCCGACCAAACAATCATATTTATCTTTATGTTGAGTTTCATAGTGTCGACGTAAATTGTATTCTTTGAACACAGACACTATATTCTGGCATATCAGACACACAGTTCTTTCCTTGTACTGCATGAAAAAGTAATCATAAGTCCACTGTTCTTTGAATATCCTACACTCCGAGTCAATGTTTCTCTTTCTTGACATCAGTTTCCTAGGGAGTCAAAATTGCTATTAGTAAAATACCAACATATATTTACAGCGCTACAAAAACAATATACCAGCAATAACTTTGCCCACACAGAGACATACAGACTGCACTGCCCATCAATGCAGTCTGATTGGGGGAACTCCGCTTTTACCCCAGGCTCACACTGGTGCGGGTGCCATTAAAAAGTTAATTACACCTGCAGTTTTGTTCACAGATCGCAGTACATCCCCAGCACACAGGAATATCACTGGGAGTGGAGCCGAGGGGCAAGTGAGGGAGCTGAGGGAGGGAGAGCCAGTCAAGCGCAGCCAGGGGAGGGCTGGCAGCCTTAGGCCTGGGGGGCAAGTCCAGTCAATTGGCCCATTGAACCATTCACCAGCGCAGCCCAATGAGTGCCCACCGGCCGCAGCTCAATCAGTGCCCACCGCCGCAGCTCAATCAGTGCTCACCAGCGCAGCCAAATCAGTGCTCGCTACCGCAGCCCTAATCAGTGCCCACCACCGCAGCCCAATGAGTGCTCACCAGCGCAGCCCAATTAGTGCTCACCAGTGCAGCCCAATTAGTGCTCACAAGCGCAGCCCAATTAGTGACCATGGGCCGGATAAATGTCCTCGGCGGGCCGCATGTGGCCCACGGGCCGTAGTTTGAGGACCCCTGCTCTACACACTGCACCATGCCAGTGAGTGGAACGCGGTCTGAAAGTCACCGTAAACGTGAACACAATCAGTTAAGATCCGAAATGGTTTATTACGTCCTTCCAATGATTGCTAAGCCAGAATCCATCTTCTCGGTTGAAATTGTCTCTGTGTTTGTATATGTGGATCGCCTCATGAACGAATCTCTCATGATAGCCAGATGGCTTGCAGAGAACCTCTGTCTTGGAGAAGTCAATGGCATGTGAGCCCACTGTTACAATTCAAAATGGATAAGGCAGCAACTGCAGCAGCAGCAGCAACTGCAGCAGCAGCAGTAACTGCAGCAGCAGCAGTAACTGCAGCAGCAGCAGAAACTGCAGCAGCAACTGCAGCAGCAGCAGCAACTGCAGCTCCCTTTGATGCTGTTAATCCTGCATAATGCACATGCATATGTAGTACTAATCACATTCCTGCATTTCCCATAAATATGCTAAATTCCTCTTGATATGCAAATTCCTTTGTCAAGGCGCCCAGCTTATATATATGCTCCAATCTCGTGTGCTGTTTCATTCAGACTCTGTGGCCTCGACGGACCTGGTTTTCACCTGAGGACGGCTGCTTGCGTTGTGGCCGAAACGTCGTGAGAATAATTTTATTATGTTTTATTTTTATTATTTTATTACTTCCCTTCTACGTGACTTTACCGAAAGAACCAAGAAGATGAATCCCTGCAGTCACGAAAGCTTTAAATCAAAATTTAGTGGTGAGTGTACTAGTGGTGAGTGTACTAGTGGTGAGTGTACTAGTGGTGAGTGTACTAGTGGTGAGTGTGCTAGTGGTGAGTGTGCTAGTGGTGAGTGTAGTAGTGGTGAGTGTACTAGAGGTGAGTGTGCTAGTGGTGAGTGTACTAGTGGTGAGTGTACTAGTGGTGAGTGTACTAGTGGTGAGTGTAGTGGTGAGTCTACTAGTGGTGAGTGTACTAGTGGTGAGTGTACTAGTGGTGAGTGTGCTAGTGGTGAGTGTCTATTTGTGTTTCTCCCTTGTGATGGGACTTTGCAGAATGAACGTTGGGATGTACAAGGGGCACGTGGTGACCAATCGGGTCTCAGTTGGTCTGCACGAAGCTCGTGGCCATCGGTTGGCAGCGACGTGGCAAGTCACGTGGGGCAGCAGCGCTGACGTCACACCAAGGAGAGCCCGCCCAGAGGACTGGCAAATCGTTTATTGTTACATTTGAATCACAGCTCACGTGATCACTGTTACATTGCTTTTATAGCTTTATTTTGGTGATTTTTTGAAAACTTTTGGTTCAGCCATGTTTGTTTGTTGGAGTACAGAGTTAGCCTGATAACTTTAATCTAGATTGCCTTATGTTGTTATTGTTTGACTTGCATCCCACTGGGATTTTTCGCACACCGCGTTGAAATGCGGTGCTTTTTCTGGAATACTTTTGCAGATTTTTTCCTGGATTTTTCTGTTGCATGCAGTCACTTTAAGAAGTTTCTTGTTCATGTTTTTGTTTTGTTACGGTTGCACCCGAGTCAAGAGCCGTATGGCTCACAGGGCTATACCTAATACATGAAACTGAAAAACGGAAACTAAAATGAAGCCACTCGCTGACTGTGAGATCGACAACACGAGGCGCTGACCGCCCCCCACCACATCTCCCGATAACGAGGATGATGACGTCGCCGCGGGTGACGAGAACAGCGGCGGCGGCGCCTCGCTCACGTGATCGGTGCGCGCGGGCACCACCGTGAGGCTGCGCGCGACCATCTTAGGTGAGGGGGTGGGGTGAGGAGGCGTGATGGGGGGTGGGGTGAGGGGGGTGATGGGGGGGTGGGGTTAGGGGGGTGATGGCGGTTGAGTGAGGGGGGTTAAGTGATGGGGGGTGAGGGGGTGATGGGGTGATGGGGGGTGGGGTGAGGGGGGTTGAGTGATGGGGGGTGAGGGGGTGATGGGGTGATGGGGGGTGGGGTGAGGGGGGTTGAGTGAGGGGGGGTGACGTGAGGGGGGGGGTGAGGGGGGTTGAGTGAGGGGGGGTGGCGTGAGGGGGGGGGGGTGATGGGGGGTGGGGTGAAGGGGGTGACGGGGGGTGGCGTGAGGGGGGGGTGATGGGGGGGTGGGGTTAGGGGGGTGATGGCGGTTGAGTGAGGGGGGGTGAGGGGGGTTAAGTGATGGGGGGTGAGGGGGTGATGGGGTGATGGGGGGTGAGGGGGAGGGGGTGATGGGGAGTGGGGTGAAGGGGGTGATGGGGGGTGGGGTGAGGGGGGGTGATGGGGGGTGGGGTGAGGGGGGTGATGGGGGGTGGGGTGAGGGGGGTGATGGGGGGTGGGGTGAGGGGAGGTAGAGGGGGATAACGTGAATCCCTCGACAGAATGAACGAGGCGTTATGTTAATTAACGATACAGTGCGTTAAGGAACGATGCATTATGTTAAATAACTACGTAGTATGTTAATGACCGATACATATGTTAAAGAGCTATGTATAATGTTAATGAGCATTATGTTACTAAGCATTATATTACTAAGCATTATGTTAAACTATGTATTATGGTAATGTACGATTTTTGTTCATTATGTAAATGGTCAGTACATGGAAATGAGCTGCACATTATGTTAATGAGCTGCACATTATGTTAATGAACTGCACATTATGTTAATGAGCTGCACATTATGTTAATGAGCTGCACATTATGTTAATGAGCTGCATGTCAATGAGCTGCACATTATGTCAATGAGCTGCACATTATGTCAATGAGCTGCACATTATGTTAATGAGCGGCACATTATGTTAATGAGCTGCACATTATGTTAATGAGCTGCACATTATTTTAATGAGCTGCACATTATGTCAATGAGCTGCACATTATGTCAATGAGCTGCACATTATGTTAATGAGCTGCACATTATGTTAATGAGCTGTACATCATGTTAATGAACTGCGCATTATGTTAATGAGCTGCACATTATGTTAATGAGCTGCGCATTATGTCAATGAGCTGCATATTATGTTAATGAGCTGTACATCATGTTAATGAGCTGCACATTATGTTAATGAGCTGTACATCATGTTAATTAACTGCGCTTTATGTTAATGAGCTGCACATTATGTCAATGAGCTGCACATTATGTTAATGAGCCGCACATTATGTTAATGAGCTGCACATTATGTTAATGAGCCGCACATTATGTTAATGAGCTGCACATTATGTTAATGAGCTGCACATTATGTCAATGAGCTGCACATTATGTCAATGAGCTGCACATTATGTCAATGAGCTGCACATTATGTTAATGAGCTGCACATTATGTTAATGAGCGGCACATTATGTTAATGAGCTGCACATTATGTTAATGAGCTGCACATTATGTCAATGAGCTGCACATCATGTCAATGAGCTGCACATTATGTTAATGAGCTGCACATTATGTTAATGAGCTGTACATCATGTTAATGAACTGCGCATTATGTTAATGAGCTGCACATTATGTTAATGAGCTGCGCATTATGTCAATGAGCTGCACATTATGTTAATGAGCTGTACATCATGTTAATGAGCTGCACATTATGTTAATGAGCTGTACATCATGTTAATTAACTGCGCTTTATGTTAATGAGCTGCACATTATGTCAATGAGCTGTACATTATGTTAATGAGCCGCACATTATGTTAATGAGCTGCACATTATGTTAATGAGCTGCACATTATGTCAATGAGCTGCACATTATGTCAATGAGCTGCACATTATGTTAATGAGCTGCACATTATGTTAATGAGCTGTGCATTATGTTAATGTAAAGAGGTCAATCGGCGTCAATGTGGGGGGGGGGGGGACTGTTCCCATCCACAAATCGTCTCTTTAGATTTTGACTTAAAACTTTCGTGACTGCAGGAATTCATATTCTTGGTTCTTTCGGTAAAGTCACGTAGATAGAAAATAAAAATAACGGATAATAAAATACAAATTTTAAAATAATACGTTGAAAATGATAAAAGCAAAAAACCCAGTGGGTTTATTATTTTCAATTTATTACCGAAAGAACCAATAATATCGTCTCTTTAGATCCAGAATTCACGCGGCGGGCATCACCACCACGCTCGATTCCCCTTTAATCGAACATTCAATCCTTACATACGGGCCAAAGCAACGCGCCATTACTCTATATATGGGCCTAAAGTATTAAATTATTATATTATTTGGTTATTTCGGTATGGATTCCTGCAGTTACGAAAGCTTCAAATCCAGATAAATTATTATATTCTTTGAATTCCTGTAGTCACGAAAGCTTTAAGTCAAGTTTAATTATCCTCCATAATATATATATTTTTTAGTTCGATCGCGTAAATATAAATGTGTCCAAAACCCACCACCATCCGACACAGCCATACACATACGCGCACACACAAACGCACATACACACACGCACATACACACACGCACATACGCGAAAACACACACACATACACACGCACACGCACATACGCGACCACACACATACAAAGATAAAAAAGATCCCCCGTGTAGCCTTAACAGACTGTAGGGGCAAGTGCTGTTAGCGAGCACCTATGAAGGCCAGAACGGTACACGAGGGGGTGGGTGGCCAGCACCACGCCCGACCGCCTTTGTCTCCCCAGTGACGATGTTTACACACCTCACCAGGTACTCATTTGAGGCTGAGTCGACCTAGGGGAGGCCGGGACCGGTTCAGATAATCGTCACTGGTGTTGGCCGTGAGCGGGAATCGAACTCGTGTCGCCAGGTTCATAGCGCAGCGCGCTAACCGCTACACTACCGCTCCCCACACATACACACACGCACACACACACGCACATACACACGCACATACGCGACCACACACATACACACACACGCGCACACACACTCACATACACACACACATACACACACACATACACACACACATACACACAACAACAACAACCGCCATTCGCCACTAAGTGGCGGTGACGTCACCACGACGCTTGTGCCAGGCCATGTGCACCCTGAGGCCACGTGAAGTGTCGAACGCCCGCTGGCAGGAGGTCACGGGGCAGACCCAGGTGCCACGGGTCGACTGACCGAGATGACCGAGATGACTGGCTGATGCACCACCTGTGCCCCCTACTGTGCCAACTTGCTGTGCTTTAGCCACCCGGCGCTCCGCTCGTTGTTGTGAGCGTCGCTCCTCCGCCCTCCGTTGTTGTTGGAGGGCGACTGCCTCCAACTGCCCAGTAGCGTCCTTCACGAGCCTCCTCCACTGAGGCCGATCTTGACACCGCTGGTACCAGTCATCGGCAAGTCCACTCAGCTCCACGTCCTCCTGTACCACATCACTCCATCTCTTCTCTAGCCCGTGCCGCGCCCGTTTAGCCCCCTCATACACACACACATACACACACACATACACACACACATACATACACACACGCGCAACGCACGCGCCCACGCACGCGCCAGTCAAGCTTCCGGTTCCGCCGCCACTCGGCCCCCCCCTAGCCCCCACCTCCTTCCCTACCCAAGATGGTGGCGCGAGAGGCACCAGAGACGGCGGCGGCCTCCATCGTGGTGGTGGTGGCGATGGGGGAGGGGCTGAGGGGGGTGGGTGGAGGGTGAAGGGGGGGGGCCTGGTGGTGACGTGGGGGGGGTCCTCCGGCTCGTCCGTCTCCTCGCTCAACGTCTGTCTCGAGACGTCTCGCGTCTCGAGACGTCTCCTGTCTCCAAGGATTGGTCGCCTGGTGTCCGTCGGGTGCTGTCTTCAGATCTGCCACCCGGTATTGTCTCCAGATCTCTCTCGCCAGGGTATCTGCTTCTGTCTCCAGACCTGTCTCCCAGTGTCTCCTGATCTGTCTCCCTGTGTCTCCTGATCTGTCTCCCTGTGTCTCCTGATGTCTCCCTGTGTCTCCTGATCTGTCTCCCTGTGTCTCCTGATCTGTCTCCCTGTGTCTCCTGATCTGTCTCCGTGTCTCCAGATCTGTCTCCCTGTGTCTCCTGATCTGTCTCCGTGTCTCCAGATCTGTCTCCCTGTGTCTCCTGATCTGTCTCCGTGTCTCCAGATCTGTCTCCCTGTGTCTCCTGATCTGTCTCCCTGTGTCTCCAGATCTGTCTCCGTGTCTCCAGATCTGTCTCCCTGTGTCTCCTGATCTGTCTCCGTGTCTCCTGATCTGTCTCCGTGTCTCCAGATCTGTCTCCCTGTGTCTCCAGATCTGTCTCCCAGTGTCTCCAGATCTGTCTCCCAGTGTCTCCAGATCTGTCTCCCAGTGTCTCCAGATCTGTCTCCGTGTCTCCTGATCTGTCTCCGTGTGTCTCCAGATCTGTCTCCCAGTGTCTCCAGATCTGTCTCCCAGTGTCTCCAGATCTGTCTCCGTGTGTCTCCAGATCTGTCTCCGTGTGTCTCCAGATCTGTCTCCGTGTCTCCAGATCTGTCTCCCAGTGTCTCCAGATCTGTCTCCGTGTCTCCTGATCTGTTTCCGTGTCTCCAGATCTGTCTCCCTGTGTCTCCAGATCTGTCTCCGTGTCTCCAGATCTGTCTCCCTGTGTCTCCTGATCTGTCTCCCTGTGTCTCCTGATCTGTCTCCCTGTGTCTCCAGATCTGTCTCCGTGTCTCCAGATCTGTCTCCCAGTGTCTCCAGATCTGTCTCCGTGTCTCCTGATCTGTCTCCGTGTGTCTCCAGATCTGTCTCCCAGTGTCTCCAGATCTGTCTCCCAGTGTCTCCAGATCTGTCTCCGTGTGTCTCCAGATCTGTCTCCGTGTCTCCAGATCTGTCTCCCAGTGTCTCCTGATCTGTCTCCGTGTCTCCAGATCTGTCTCCCAGTGTCTCCAGATCTGTCTCCCAGTGTCTCCAGATCTGTCTCCCAGTGTCTCCAGATCTGTCTCCCAGTGTCTCCAGATCTGTCTCCGTGTGTCTCCAGATCTGTCTCCGTGTCTCCTGATCTGTCTCCCAGTGTCTCCAGATCTGTCTCCGTGTGTCTCCAGATCTGTCTCCCTGTGTCTCCAGATCTGTCTCCGTGTCTCCAGATCTGTCTCCCAGTGTCTCCAGATCTGTCTCCGTGTGTCTCCAGATCTGTCTCCGTGTCTCCAGATCTGTCTCCCAGTGTCTCCAGATCTGTCTCCCTGTGTCTCCAGATCTGTCTCCGTGTCTCCTGATCTGTCTCCGTGTCTCCAGATCTGTCTCCCTGTGTCTCCAGATCTGTCTCCGTGTCTCCAGATCTGTCTCCCTGTGTCTCCTGATCTGTCTCCCTGTGTCTCCTGATCTGTCTCCCTGTGTCTCCAGATCTGTCTCCGTGTCTCCAGATCTGTCTCCCAGTGTCTCCAGATCTGTCTCCCTGTGTCTCCAGATCTGTCTCCCTGTGTCTCCAGATCTGTCTCCCTGTGTCTCCAGATCTGTCTCCCTGTGTCTCCAGATCTGTCTCCCTGTGTCTCCAGATCTGTCTCCCTGTGTCTCCAGATCTGTCTCCCAGTGTCTCCAGATCTGTCTCCCTGTGTCTCCAGATCTGTCTCCCTGTGTCTCCAGATCTGTCTCCCTGTGTCTCCAGATCTGTCTCCCTGTGTCTCCAGATCTGTCTCCCTGTGTCTCCAGATCTGTCTCCGTGTCTCCAGATCTGTCTCCCTGTGTCTCCAGATCTGTCTCCCTGTGTCTCCAGATCTGTCTCCCTGTGTCTCCTGATCTGTCTCCGTGTCTCCAGATCTGTCTCCGTGTGTCTCCTGATCTGTCTCCCGGTGTTTCCAGACCTGTCTCCGTGTCTCCAGATCTGTCTCCCTGTGTCTCCAGATCTGTCTCCCTGTGTCTCCTGATCTGTCTCCCGGTGTTTCCAGACCTGTCTCCGTGTCTCCAGATCTGTCTCCGTGTCTCCAGATCTGTCTCCCTGTGTCTCCTGATCTGTCTCCGTGTCTCCAGATTTGTCTCCCTGTGTCTCCTGATCTGTCTCCGTGTCTCCAGATCTGTCTCCCTGTGTCTCCAGATCTGTCTCCCTGTGTCTCCTGATCTGTCTCCCTGTGTCTCCAGATCTGTCTCCGTGTCTCCTGATCTGTCTCCGCGTCTCCAGATCTGTCTCCCTGTGTCTCCTGATCTGTCTCCCTGTGTCTCCAGATCTGTCTCCCTGTGTCTCCAGATCTGTCTCCCAGTGTCTCCAGATCTGTCTCCGTGTCTCCAGATCTGTCTCCCAGTGTCTCCAGATCTGTCTCCGTGTCTCCAGATCTGTCTCCGTGTCTCCTGATCTGTCTCCGTGTCTCCAGATCTGTCTCCCAGTGTCTCCAGATCTGTCTCCCTGTCTCCAGATCTGTCTCCGTGTCCCCAGATCTGTCTCCCGCTGTCTCCAGATCTGTCTCCGTGTCTCCAGATCTGTCTCCCAGTGTCTCCAGATCTGTCTCCGTGTCTCCAGATCTGTCTCCCTGTGTCTCCAGATCTGTCTCCCAGTGTCTCCAGATCTGTCTCCGTGTCTCCAGATCTGTCTCCCTGTGTCTCCAGATCTGTCTCCGTGTCTCCAGATCTGTCTCCGTGTCTCCAGATCTGTCTCCCAGTGTCTCCAGATCTGTCTCCGTGTCTCCAGATCTGTCTCCGTGTCTCCAGATCTGTCTCCCTGTGTCTCCTGATCTGTCTCCCTGTGTCTCCTGATCTGTCTCCCAGTGTCTCCAGATCTGTCTCCGTGTCTCCAGATCTGTCTCCCAGTGTCTCCAGATCTGTCTCCGTGTCTCCTGATCTGTCTCCGTGTCTCCTGATCTGTCTCCGTGTCTCCTGGTCTGTCTCCCAGTGTCTCCAGATCTGTCTCCCATTGTCTTCAGATCTGTCTCTCAGTGTCTCCTGCTGTCCCCAGAGCTGTCTCCCTGTGTCTCCCGCTGTCTCCAGATCTGCCTCCCGCTCTCTCCTGCTATTGTCCCAAGAGCTCTGTCTCAAAGATCTCGCTGTCCCAGAAGTTTTGTTTCCCGTTCCAGGTGTCTCCCTGTCGTCTCTCCCTGCCTCTTAATTTCTGGTCGCCTGATCTCTGTTATCGTGTCTCAGGATCCGTGTCTCCCGGTTTGAGATCTCTTCGTCTTTTCCCCCCAAGAGTCTCGTCCCAGCACGAGACGGGCGGGATCGTGGATCATTGCTATCTCCTTGCGTCTCTCTCCTTGTGTCTCTCTCCTTGAACATTTCTCACAGGAATTCTCTCTCCAGTGACATTTTTCCAGAGACGTCTTACCTCCCGTGATCCACGGTCTCACCGTCTTTGTCTTGAGGTATCTTGTCCCATACCCTCGGATCTCGTTGGGTGTTCATTTGTTATTTCCCGCAATTGTGGCGTTCAGATATTTTATCCCGGTCTTGCTTAGATCTCTGCGATCTACAAGCATTGCCTCTGAGTCTATTCGCCTGATTGTTCTTATAAAGTGCCTTTCATATTGAAGTGTCTCCAAGCGCTGTGCAAAAAAATAAAACTACGCTGACAAATATGGGTAAAATCTAAGCGAAATAACAATATCAATGGCCACTCTCGAAATTCCAATAAAATGAAGAACTATGATTAACGCCAAATAATAATAAACGCAGAGTAAAACAATCGGACAACACAAATTGTTTTTGAAATATTCAATTACGGGGAAAGCGTGCAGTATAAATAGGTGAGCTTCAAGACAGCGATTTCAAAGGACTCGGAATTCCCGAATGGCCCGAGGAAGGAGACTGCAGAATGCTCCGTGCCCCCCATAGAACATCGCAGCCTTGTCTTTAGTATGATGATCTTCTTAGGTTTTTTTCGGTAAAGTCACGTAGAAAGTAAAATAAAATGATTTGTGTTTATTATATTATATTATTTTATTTTACTTTCTACGTGACTTTACCGAAAAAACCTAAGAAGATGATTCCTTGCAGTCACGAAAGCTTCAAATTTAGAATGATGGACTAGACCAGAATCGGCCGATCTAAGATCTCGGTTGTGAGATATTTGCGTCACATTTCCCCCGGTTTATCCGCGACCTCGCTAGAATCCTTGTCTCAGGGTTACCTGCCTTTCTCATCCCCCGCACAGGATCTGTCCACGCTGAGTTGTGACCCCCACGAGGTCCGGACTCGCGCTCCACCATGGATGCCCTCTACCACCAGACCAACAAGTGAGTCGTGCCCATGACCTTTGCCCTCTGGTGCCACCACGCTGTTCGCACTCTGCTCTCCTGCAGTGGACTTTGCCGTACTCGCAGTGCTGATGCGTGCTGTTGCGTGCCACGATGAGGTCATTGTGCCATGCTGGCACTGGCTGCGCTATCGTAATGCCTCGGCGTACCGTGATGGCCGTGATAAGCCTGTCATTCTTGACGACTGATTTCGATTGTGACGGAGCTTGCTGGGTGCATTGTGGTGTTACTGTGCTGCACAGGACCACTCCGGGTTGATGTTACTCTTTCAATTGTTGTTTGTGATGCGGATAGGTTCCTGTCAACTCACATAATACCATGTCTCGCCTCTTTGTCTCGCCCCCTCTGTCTCTCCCCCTGGCTCCCCGTGTCTCCACCTGTGTCCCCCCTTGTCTCACTGTCTTCCTGTGTCCCCGTTGACTCTGTCTCCAGGAGGATCCACGAGGTGCAGGGACACATGAGTCGCCTGGAGACCAGTGACAAGCAGTCCCTGCACCGTGAGTCATTGCTCAACGATAACCCTGGCTCCTTCTCAGAAATAACCCGAGGTCCAGTCTCAACATTAATCACCACTGGCTCCATCCATCTCAGTCCTAGCCCTGGCTACGTCTTAGCGAAAACCTTTCCTTCAGTAAAAAAACCCGACTGCCGATCTCCAGGATCAACCCCAAACCAGGGCCCCAGCCAATCCACTGCCAGATGAAGGCATCCCCACTTCGCCACTATCTTCCCACATGTTATGTCATACGATGTCAACTTTTATTTATACACAACTAGCTTTACTACCCGGCTTCGCCCGGGACTTGGATTCACCACGCCCTTTGTCTCTCCAGTGGCGATGTTCACACCACAACAGTTAGTCGTTTGAGGCTGAGTCGACCTAGGGGAGGCCCAGGACCAGTTCAAATAATCGTCACCGGCGGTGGCCGTGAGCGGGAATCGAACTCGGGTCGCCGGGTTCGTAGTGCAGCGTAGCGCTAACCACCACACTACCGCCCCCCCCCCGCACACACACACGCGCACGCGCGCGCATCCATAGGTACACATACACGCGCTTGCTGCGGACACACACAACTTTCAGGGTGCGTACGGCAGTAAACGACTGAAATAATAAAGCAATGCTGCGAAAAGAATGCCTTAGACCTGCAACACATTTGTATTTCACTTTACCCGCGATCAGCAGGCACACTCCGTTACGCTTCCGCACACAGGTCACATGACAGATGTGACGTCACAGCTCACTTGCCGTGCATTATTGCGCCCCCCCCCCCCCCAAAAAAGTACAAAATTAAATTGTATAATTTTTGCATGGTGTACAGTCTGGAAAGTATCCACATGGCAAATTTCAAGCTTGTTGCATGTCGGGAAGTACGCTAAACATTTTGAACAGACAAACATAATCACAAATTTCCCTTTTATATATATAGATGAAGTTTGTTTCCCAAAATGAGTGACTGTATTACAACTTCACCCCCCTCCGAAACGTGTGGCTGGGTATGCTGCTCCACGGAGACAAAGACGATCTGTCTCCCCCTGTCAGTGGTGGAGAAAGAAATCCAGGAGCACATCGAGCAGATCTTCAGCAGCTGCGAGCGGCTGGAAATTCTCGCCAGCAAGGAACCACCAAACCGGAGACCCAACGCGAAGCTGTGAGTAACGGTGTTCAGGGAGAGAGAGCAGTGTGGCTGGGGGGCAGAGGTCGCAACCGGGTACCCGATACACATACCCTACCCCATACCCGGCTACCCGTACGTACCCGGCCGGGTACGGGTAGCTGTTTGCGACCCTGGTGCGGCCGGGTACGGGTAGGCCGTGAGTCACTGGTGAGTCACCGTTTGTCACTCATTTCCCAACGTCTTGTCTCTTCTCACAATTCAAGTTCCTAGAATCAACCCACCCGCGCCTGCAACATGGCTTCATCCCAGAGGTCGCAATCGGGTACCCGATACCCGAACCCTACCCGATACCCGGCTACCCGTACCCGGCCGGGTATCGGGTAGGGTACGGGTACCCGTTTGCGACCCTGGTGCGGCCAGGTACGGGTACGGGTAAGGAATCAAAACCCGTTTGCGACCTCTGCCGGGGGGGGAGGCAGCCACGTTGCTGTAATCCAGCGCTGTGGAGGCAGCAGCAGCGAGGGTTGGTGGGTCACGCGCCACGGATGCTGCTAATCGCCGGTCGTCCCTTCTGCACACCTGTCAGCCCCTTATCAGTGCCTACCTGATTACAGACATATTCAGACCTTACTGGTCACCCCGTGCCCCCCTTATAAATGTCAACGTTCATCCTACAAAGTCCCATCGCAAGGTAGAAACACAAACACATCGATTTTGTTGTTTTTGTTGTTGCTCGCATTGAAACGGCTGTACGCCATATGGACCCTGAAAACTCAATTTCCCTGTACAAGAATACGGGGTAAACCGTACGGGTTGACAGCTGCGCTTCTGTATGGGCTAGATTATTGCCTTCGCGGCTTTCTCTGGACGCTTCAGTTTCCTCCCACACGTGGACACTCATGAATTGGCTGATAACGCCTTAATGTGTAGAGGACTGCAGAGCTTTGGTGAGAATTAGGAGCCTGGCTGCTGCTGCCTGTCCTTCCCGTCTGTGGTTCCTCCCCGCACCTGGGACTCATCCTCTCTCTCTTCAACAGAGCGACGGACGTCCGGCGGTGGTGGCACGCTGCACGTTGCCGTTGCCGTGACGATTATTGCCAATGTATTGAACACACTGGCAATGAAAGCAATGCACTCGATCATATCTCTTGGTGAAGATGATAGTTCCATCGATCCGCTTCACCCAGTGGTAGATTGTTGCTGCTGCTATATACAACTGTACAATCAACTTCATCCAAAAATGGATTGACCATGGTGATAATATCATCATCACCACCAGCCATGGTCCGTCCACTGCTGGATGAAGGCCTCCCCACGCTGTTGCAATTCCTTACCGCCCGGTGCCGCAACCATCCATCGCACTCCCACGCGTGGCCCCGATCTTTTGGTTCCATCTCCGCGGCGGTCGTCACCCCTTGGATGCGTGTTCTGCCGGGGCCGCCATTATTAGACACCTAACAATGGCTAATTAATGACCACTCTGGTTCCCGGCTACTGCCAGCCAGGGCCCCTCCAGCCCTCTCACCGGGCCCTCCACACGAGAGCCTCTTGACACCAGATCCGTCTCGGCAAACTCTGACCCCATCCTCTCCCCGCATCGTCACCGAATCACCGTCTCTCGTGCGTTTGCACTGCACCTCCTCCATGCAGCAATACGTGTCGAAGCGCCCTGCGGCAGTTTAGCCACGGGGGGGGGGGGGGCCCCAGCGGCAGCTGTCCCTGTGGGCGGCACAAGGCGGGTGAACTTGGCTCCTGGCCTGCGAGACGGCATAAGCCTGCCGGGTTGGAGCGATGCCGCCGTGATTTCCAAACAAAGTAATTTGCGGGTAAATTTTCAATACTTGTCAAATTTAAATTTGGCGGGGGACTCGCAGCAATAGTAAGATCGCAGATTTAAATCCTGGCTCATGGGGGAGCTGGGGATTGAGCCCATCATCCCTTCCTCCCTATCTCCGTGGTCAATAAAATAGGGTACTACTTTGTGAGGAAGTTAGTGGTGGTTGTGATATGCATAGACTCACTCTGGGCCACAGCAATGTGGAATTTGCACCATGAGCAGATTGCTCCTGACTTTTCTGAATGAAGCCGCGGCTCCTTTCGTGAGCTCCTCCGCGTTACGGTTCATACAACCGGCAGTATTATCCAGGACGGCCGCCAGGCTCGAACCACCGCGAACCCCTACAACAAGCGGCTAACTCGCTGCCGCACGGTCGTGTCACCGCCCCCTCAATTCCCCGCCCCTCCCGCTCCCCAGGCGAGTGGACCAGCTCAAGTACGACGTTCAGCACCTGCGAGCGGCGCTGCAGAACTTTGCTCACCGGCGCCTGCAGCGCGAGCAGACGGAGCGCGACCGGGAGGAGCTGCTCGCCAAGTCCTTCACCACCAACGTACGCACGGACTCCATGGAGTCGTCGACTGGGGTGCCGTGTTTGTGGTCGCTCGCTCGGGCTGTCCTTGAAAGCGGCACGTGTGTCCGTGTCTTCCCAACGGCATGTCTGTCCGTGTGTCCGTCTGTCTGTCTTGTGTCCGTCAACGTGTCAAAGTGTCCATCTGGCTCTGCGCGTGACGATCTCTGTCCATTTGTTTTATTGCCTGTGTGCCCCTCCGTCCGTTTATCTGGATGTCTGTCTGTGTGTTCGTTTGTCCGTCCATGTTTGCGTTCCTCAATCCACGTGTCCATCCATATGTCCGTGTCCTGTGTGTCCGGACATGGAACTAGTTTTATTTGACCAGGTAAGGCCCACTGAGCTTTGTAGCTCTTTTTCAGAAGCGACCTGCCCAAAAATTATAGCTCAACGAAGCGGCTTCTCACGTGGACATATCAACGCACGTTGATTCTAAATGTGGAGGGAAAAACTGGGGAACCCGGAGAAAAATCCACGCGGCCACGGGGAGAGAGACATGCAAACTCCGAATATACAGGAGTCTGGGTCGGGATCGTACTCGCAACCCCCTGTAAACCAGGGCGAGGCAGTTAACATCTCGTCACCGTGGCGCCCGCGTGCAGGACGCGGACACGTCCATCGCCATAGACGAGGCGCTGCAGTACAACTCGTCCCTGCGCAACGCCCACTCGGGGATGGACGACCTCATCGCCAGCGGCAGCGGCATCATCGATGGGCTGCGTGACCAGCGCAGGACGCTCAAGGTGCGACGACGGCGCTGCCCGCCAGCGCCAGGCCCATCTCCCGCCAGCAGCGCCGCGAGTGTGCAGTCACGGGGCTCTGCACTTACACTTGTTATTTACGTGTGCGTGTATGCGCGCACTCATGGGCCTCCCCTAGGTCGGCTTGGCCTCGAAATGAGTACCTGGTGAGGTGTGTAAACATCGCCACTGGGGAGACAAAGGCGGCCGGGCGTGGTGCTGGCCACCGCCCCCCCTCGGTTGACGTGCCGGCTTTCATCGGTGCTCACTAACAGCACTTGCCCCGACAGTCTTTTAAGGCTACATGGGGGATCTTTGTCTGTGTGCGCACTACAGGGCCGTAGTGTAGTGATTAGCGCGTAGCACTATGAACGCAACCAACATCAGTGACTAATATCTGAACCGTTCCTGGGCCTCCCCTAGGTCGATTCATCACGTTGTGTGGTGTGTAAGCATCAGCACAGGTGCTAGCCACACCACTCCCTCGTGTGCCGTGCCGGCCTTCATAGGTGCTCGCCAACAGCACTTGCCCAAACATTCCGCGAAAGCCTACACGGGGGATCTTTGTCTTTGTAACGGCAGGGCGCTCAGAAGAAGATCCTGGACGTTGCCAACATGCTGGGCCTGTCCAACACGGTGATGCGTCTCATCGAGAAGAGGGCCACGCAGGACAAGGCCATCATGGTGGTCGGCATGCTCATCACCTGCCTCATCATGATCGCCGTCGTCAAGTACCTCACGTGAGACGACGCGGGCCCCTTCCCTCCCACGCTTCTTCCACCCGCGGAGCGGAGGGAGCGGAGGCACCGGAGGGAACGGAGGGACGCTGACGCAAGCGGTCACCGACACCCGAACGCAGTGGTCGTTGCGAAACGAACGCCGGGATGCGACGGGGACCCCGCGACGATTCGGCCACGATCGATCCACCGTTGGATGAAGGCCTCCCTTCCCCAAGCCGTCGCAATCCTTCACGTTTTTCACCATGCGGCGGTCCGCCCACCGCCTGCACACGGGTCCGATCTCGTCGCTCCGTCTCCGCGGCCGGTGGAGCCGGTACCCTTGGGCGTGTCCGCACCCCGGGCTGCCCGCGGGGTAGCTCACCGCGCCCACCGGCCATCGTCGTCGCCCCCGGTGGTGCGGTGTCCCGAGCTCGCGTCCTCTTGTCAACCGTCAAACTAATATCCTTTGACCTGCTGCTTCGTAGACAATGCTATTTTTCTAAGGCCCCCACCCCTGCAGACCCCATAATTATTACGGAAATGTGTGCGGCGCGTTGCCTCCTTCAAGCCTGGACGAGGAAGGAGATGACGTCACGGACTCTTTAATTTCCGACTTCGATTCGATCAGCCCCGTTATCTCCAACGCTTCCCTCGGTATCTCCAACGCCCGCCTCGTCGTGCGCCCTTGCCAAGACGCGTTCATCGAGCGGCAGTCAAACCGGAACATTTTAGACTTCGGAAACTGTCATTTGGAGACTTGAACGTGACGGGAATTGGTGACCGGGCCAACATTTTCCACTCGCTAGAGAAACCCGGTTTAGTCACAGCTCAGCTCAGGCTATGCGAGTCTATGGCTCTCTATGCAAGTCATTGGTGACCAGGCTGAGGCCATTAACTCACTAAACTTGAGAACTCTAAATAATCACAGCTCAGTCCGTCCGAGTCTGAGCCCCTGTGCGAGTCCACGGATCTCTGTGCGAGTCATTGGTTGACCGGGCTGAAACCATCAACTCGCTAGATTTGAGAACCTGGTGTAATCACTGAAGACCCGGATTAGGACCCAGAATCTCAGTGGCGTCGACCCAGCGTCTCCTACACGGCAATTACATGCGTTTCCTTCACCTGCGTAGACGCAATTCCATCTCCCGCTGCGTTCCCGATCGCGGTAAACTGTGAATGTCTGCGCGGTTGTCCGCATCCATTGCTCCGTTTCTGCCGCCGGTTCTATGAGCCGGGCGGTAATTTGGTGGCGCGGTGACGATTAATAAACGCGTGGTTCTGAGCAGCCGATTCTCGCTGGACGCCTACAGACACCTCCACACTGTTCACCCGCATTGTGTGTGTCTGTGTGTTGGTGTGTCCGTCACGTGGGGAGCGGTAGTGTAGTGGTTAGCGCGGTGCGCTATGAACCTGGCGACACGGGTTCGATTCCCGCTCACGGCCAACACCAGTGACGATTATCTGAACCGGTCCTGGGCCTCCCCTAGGTCGACTCAGCCTTAAATGAGTACCTGGTGCGGTGTGTAAACATCGCCACTGGGGAGACAAAGGCGGTCGGGCGTGGTGCTGGCCATCCACCCCCCGTGTACCGTTCCGGCCTTCATACGTGCTCGCTAACAGCACTTGCCCCTACAGTCTGTTAAGGCTATACGGGGGATCTTTGTCACGTGGCATCAAAGTGCACCTAGCCTGGTACACAAGTGCTGTGGTGACGTAACCGTCAATTAGTGGTGAACGAAGGAGGCTCTTTTCCCTGTCTGTGTGCCACTGGGGGAGTAGTGGTGCAGTGGTTAGCGCACTCCGCCATGGACCCGGCAACCTGTTCCATTGCCGCTCACGACCAATAACCGTGGCGAATATTTGAACCGTTCCCGGGCCCTCCCCTAGGTCGACTCGGCATTAAACGAGTACATAGTGGAGTGTATGAACATCAGCACCGGGGCGACAAAGGCGGCCCGGGTGTGACGTCTCTTCTCTTCCCATTCCTCTAATTTCTCCAATCCGCTGCACCCTCGACTCTACACTGCCTCCCGTGGTCGAGCCGCGGGTAACAACAACAGTCGCTCGTGACGGACAATAAAGCACACCTCCGGAGCAACGTGAAATGTCCTTTTAATTGTGTAAAGTGCAAACGTGGAGCACTCGAGGGCAGCCCTCCACTTGGGGGCAATCTTAGGGCAACAGTCACCGGCAACAGGGGGCCCGCAGAGGGGCTGTTGCCGCCGCCAAAGTTGTCGGAACCTCGCGGCCCAAATACAGGGACTCTACTTACGAACGGGTTAGGTTCCAGAGGTGTCTGTTCGTAAGTCGATTTGTTCGTAAGTCCAACTTTACTCCTGTCGATTCCAAACGCGTTGTACGGCGTGTACACTAAACACGGGGGGAATGGATTTAAAAGTTGTATAATCTCCTGCAGATGCAACTGGTTCTTCACGTTCTACAGATGTAGATGCCACCGCCGCCATCTATTGCGCGGCGGTTGAACTTACGACTCTCGGTCCGAACAGGCAACTTGGACATACGGACGGGTTTGTTTGTATCTCTAGAAATGCGTAAGTCGAATGTTCAAAGTAGAAGAGTCCCTGTATCTGGACTGAACAAATGTGATCGCAGCGCCCCATAGTGGACACCTCTGGGCTGGCACCTTCCCGGCAAATGAAACACGACAGCTTCGTCAACGACACACGTGGCCTTAAAACAAATAAATATATAAAACAGGTGACGTATCGTTCAATGGCCCTTTTTCATAGCACCTGGCCACGCGCTCCAAAAAATTAGGCCAATTGTCCCAAAACGTTGCCGATTATATGCTGTTCTTTTTCAGGCCACTTGTGTTATTGACAAAGCTGTTGTTGTTGTTGCTTGTGCACCACTGGCAACGTAGCAGCAGCCGCATGACCGGATATAATTTGTTTAACTTGCAATCACACCGCAGACGGGACACACACTCTGCATCTGAATCAAGGGCGCGTTTGAGGCTGCGCTTGAATGGGATGTGGATGTGATTAGATGGTGTGGTGGTGGCGATGATGGTGTTGCGGTCGCGTGAGGGCGGCGTGACGGTATGGTGTGATGCGACGGTGTGGTGGCATGATGGTGTTGTGGTGTGACGTGATGAACGTAACGGGACCCATTTCAGAAGATGAACTGAAGCAGCAGATTAATTCAGTCTGCACTCACCATTGCCAAGCAGCCACAGACACACACACAGTGATTGGCAAGAGCCAGGGGTTCTGCAGCCAAAATTACAATGGGAGCCATTCTTTTCGAATTCGGTAAAAAAATTATAATTAATATTTCAAGAGCCGCGTTGCACGTCAATACGAGATGGTGGTCCTGAATAACATCACGGAGCAGTTCCTTGAAGAGCCGCATGCGGTTTCGGAGCCGCAGGTTGACGCACCCCTGGGCTAGTGAGAACACTACCGAGTTGCCAGTTGCTCATGGTTCCCACGTTGCCGGCAACGGTTGCCTTGAACGGTCACCCTCGTGGACGACGGCCTTTTGAGACCGTGCCCTCCGCTAGAAAGCACCGAGCGGGAAATCGCTACGAGATCGGGAGACGCGCCGATCGTTTTTTTTTGTTCTAAACCGACAGAATCCACGACGTGTGCGCCCGCGAGTTATTTAAAAGGTCAAGAGGTCATCGCGATCCCAGCCAGCCGTTATCTCCCCTCGTATGTGCGCTAAGCTAAATGCCCGTTCACAGCGGAATTGGCCAAACGATCCCAAATGCAGTTAAGACGTTCATGAAAAGCAGCCTTGAGACTCGGGAGAGGGCCTTCCCAAGTTAAGTAAACAAAAACACAAATAAATATAACACCACCATTATCACATTTCTCGTTACACACGCAGTTCTATTCGTAACCTCGAAGTTGCTTACCCTATCGTGCCAATTATCCACGTGGGTTATCGAGTTCTTCGAGTGCTGGCCACCGCTTTATAGGGGAGGGGGGAAGAGGCAAATAAATAACCACATTACAACTAATTTGGTGAGCGACTTTCTTGGGGTGGAGCACACACTAGAGGCCCCGTGTAGAGAATTTTTTCGTAAAATCCAGCAACTCTAGAGATTATCGAAGTATCCGAAAAGTCAAGAGAAAACCGAGTGAGCTCGCAACGCTGTGGGCGTGACAGGGGTTGCTAGGGGGTTGATGTCATCAGTCCCACTGTGCTAACCAATCGGCTGCCGGGACAACCCCCCACGCAACATGGCCGCCGTGAACTCCCCCCCCCATGCAACATGGCTGCCACTAAGTCATCACGACCTCTCCTTCAGCCAGTTGAGGTAATTATATTTGTGATTAAGGTTTATCATAAAGCATTATTATTGTGACTGTCACTGACAAATGCGCAAAGGGGCGAGTGGTCCCAACCACCCTCCTAACTTACAAAAATGTCCCAACTCCCTTATGGATGGCATCTGTGACACGTCTCATCTTACGACACGTCTAGATTTTCGTAATGTCGCTCTGTCCGTGGCGGGGGGCCCAGCGTGGAGGTGATCCGACCTCGAACTTCACGCTCGAGGTGGGATCACCTCCACGAGTCATCGAGACCCACAACCCTCCTCTCCCCCGCCGTTACACGCGGACCGACGGGGGCAACGCACAAACGCTTTCAACTTAAACTCGAGGTGTTGGGACACTAGAAACGGGAGGCATGCACGGGAGGTATGGGAGGGAGCTAAATACTAAAATGTACAAACTTCTGACTTAATGTACGAAAATCATAACCCCACCCCCCCTCCCTCCTACAGATACGTAACCAGTGCTTAGCTTCATCCGCCACTTTCAGTAATACCTCCTCTCTCCGTCACCCGGCACACCACGTCCAGTATGCATCTCTCTCGCTCGCAGTGGGCCGTGACTACGACTGGTCAGGTGCCACCTACGACTGGAGTCTACCAGCGACCTCGATTAGATTTCCGAACCCCAGCACACCACATCCAGTATGCCTCCCCAATGTCGCTTGGGAGGGAAACTTGACTTGTTCGGAAACTTCCCTGCACATCGCCCAAGCACTGCCCAGGGGGAAGGGGAAGACTGGGAGGCAGGCGGGGGTGGGGGGGGGGAGGTCGGTGGGGGGGGGTGGTTATGAATCGTAATACTTGAATCTATAATCGGTCCAATCACACGTGACGAAAAACATCTCACAGCACAGGTGATCAGCCTAGGGGCCCCCCCCGCTGGGTGCTGTCCCTGCACGTCACAAGCTTGAACACAGCACCGGACTGACCGTGGGGAGCCGGTGCTGTGTTCCGGCGCGAGGGGGGGGGAGGGGTGGAGGGAGCGACGTTGCTTTACGGTTTTACCCAATCACGTAATTTTTACCGCGGTGTAGTAACTCAAATTTGGCGAAATTGCAACGCGGCACCAGCACACGATGGGGCCCACTCTTGCGAACGACGTCGCGGGATCTTTGACGCCCACGGTGAAGCGGATGCCGTGTGGTAGCAGTATTACTACAACAGTTACCACACACCGCAGCGTTCACCGGGGCGGCCGCTGGGCTCGAACCGCGAGGCGGTCACGTGACCCGGAGGCAGCGGGGTCACATGACGAGGCAGCTGCTCTTGGGCTGGGGGACGACACCGTCGGCCTTCTCGATCTCCACGATGATCTGCTTGAAGACGTCCACCGCGGCCTGCACTCGGCACACCACATCCAGTATTCACGCCTCCCCCTCTCTCGCAATGGGCCGGGATTTACGACTGGTCACGTGCCACCTACTCCGGTCTGCCGGCGACCCGGAGAATATAGAGAGAAATTAAGAGTTGTGCGAATGATCATGATGATGATAACGCCAACGATTATGTCAACGATGATGACGATGGTCATGATGACGATGAGGATGATGAAGATAATGGTGATGACGGTGACGACGACGATGACGGCAGTCGGCAAGGCCGCGCTAACCTGGTTCTCCTTGGCGGACGACTCCATGAACTCGGCCTTCCACGCGTCGGCAAGGCGCTTCCCCTCCTCGCAGGGGATCACCCTGCACCACGGGGGCAGCACAACACCCCCGGCAGCCTTCAGCGCCTGTTACACCCCCAAACCTATAGCGCCTGTTACACCCCTAGCCCTCAGCGCCTGTTACACCCCCAAACCTATAGCGCCTGTTACACCCCTAGCCCTGAAGAGCCTGTTACACCCCCGAGCCCTATAGCAGCCGTTACATGTGTGTACGTGTGTGTGTATACGTGTGTGTGTCTTTGTACGTGTGTGTGTACGTGCGTGTGTGTGTACGTGCGTGCGTGTACGTGTGTGTGCGTGTGTACGTGCGTGTGTACGTGCGTGTGTGTGTACGTGCGTGTGTGTGTACGTGCGTGTGTGTGCGTGTGTGCGTGCGTGTGTGTACGTGTGTGTGTGTGTAAGTGCGCGTGTGTGTGTACGTGCGTGTGTGTGTGTGTACGTGCATGTGTGTGTACATGTGTGTGTGTACGTGTGTGTGTGTATGTGTGTGTACGTGCGTGTGTGTGTAAGTGCGTGTGTGTGTAAGTGCGTGTGTGTGTACGTGCGTGTGTACATGTGTGTGTGTACGTGTGTGTACGTGCGTGTGTGTACGTGTGTGTGTGTAAGTGCGTGTGTGTGTATACGTGCGTGTGTGTGTGTGTACGTGCATGTGTGTGTGTGTGTGTAAGTGCATGTGTGTACGTGTGTGTGTGTACATGCATCGTCACCTCTCCAAGTGAAGATCTTTCTTGTTCCCCACCAGCACGATTGGAACTCTGGAATAGACAGAAATTAAAATAAACAAAACACAACCAAATGGTTCGCCGCTTGTTGCAGAGGTTCACGCGGTTCGAGCCATGCGGCCACCCTGGTTAATACTGCAGTGTCTGAAAACCGTAACAATCCTCCTACTCACGGTGGGCGTTAAAGATCCCCGTGACGTCGTTCAAAATCGAGTCGGCCACCGCGTGCTGGCGTCACGGTCTAATTTTTTTCATTTGATAAATAAGCACAGAAAATTATTAATTGGGCAAAACCACGCAGCAACATCGCCGCCTACTATACCCATCGGTGACACACCGCGAGGCCATCCATGACATAGCCCTGCGGTTTACCAAGTGCGCGACTTCCAAATGTACGAGAAGATGATTAACACCGACACCGAGAGTGATTTAAAGCTTTCGTGACTGCAGGGATTCATATTCTTGGTTCTTTCGGTAAAATAATTTTCTTGCTGTGGATTTCACACCTGATGATGATTGCTTGTGTTGCAGTCGAAACGTCGTTGTTTTATATTTGCATTATTTTATTATTTCCCTTCTACGTGACTTTACCGAAAGAACCAACAATAAGAATACCGACAGTGATGTCGATAGCTCAGCGGCAGGGCGTTTAGATCAACAGCGGTCGTTATCCCATGCATAAACTCACGCCCCCCACTCCCCTGCCGTAGAAATGCGCAATTTCCACCGCTGGCTCTGCGGGGCTGTCAACACGAGATGGGCACCAACCGCTAATTGCGGCGAAGCAGGAAATCACAGCCTTCACGGCAAACACCGCGGGCCAAAGGCTTTACCGATGTCCTGACCACCGCGCTCTTGGCACAGAGCCTGAGCCAAGGGGGCGTAGCGGAGCGAGCGAGCGAGCGAGGGGCAGTGTGACTCGTTGCCGCTTACTGGACACTCCCCACCATGTCGAGCAGCTTGTCGTGGATTATCTGCACAACCTCAAAACTGGAGCGAGTGGGGGAAATAAAAGAGACACGCACGCACACACGCACACACGTTTACGCATGCAAACGCACGTGCAGACAAAGCCCAAATATCCCCCCCCCATATAGCCTTAACAGATATTAGGGGCAAGTGCTGTTAGCTAGTACCTATGAAGGCCGGAACAGCACGCGAGGGGGTGGGTGGCAAGCACTGCGCCCGACCGCTTTTGTGTCCCTAGCGGCGATGTTTACACACCGCACCAGGTACTCGTTTTGAGGCTGAGTTGACCTAGGGGAGGCCCAGGACCGGTTCAGATAATAGTCACTGGTGTTGGCCATGAGCGGAAATTGAATCCAGATCGCCGGGTTCGTAACGCAACGCACTCACCGCTGCGCCACTGCTCCCCCCCCCACACACACGCACATACACGCACACACATAAAACTGCAACACTGATGGCAGCTTGGTCGTCATAACCAAAGATCAGGACGTTATCGCGGCCAGAGCCGTTGGCTCCCTAGACGGTCGCGAGTCTCCACCACAACTGCGGATGTCAGCTGAGCCTCGGAAAGTGCGCTCATTGACAAGAGCAGTCAAGCTCGACGAAATTGTCGCGCTCCGTAATGGACGTATTACGCACGTGGCCGCGAGAAGCACGACACGAACTGGATCAAAAACAATCCGCAAAAAGTGGGCCAAGTTAAAGAAGGCGGAAGGCCGATATCAAGATAAAAAAAGACGTGTACAGCCCCTTTTGTCCATCCACTGCTGGATACGAGGGCTTCCCCCCAACCCCAGCGGCCGTGCGGATCACGGGTGGTTCGTTTTGCCATACTTCACCACGCGGTGGTCAGCTGACCTCTTGCTGGAGGTGACGGAGTACACCAGCACGTAGCCGTGGATGTCCATGGAGTACGACTGGGGGAAGATGGAGTACTCGTCCTGCAGGAACGGGCACAAAGACAAAGGTCCATCGCGTCGTAGCCTTCGTGGACTTACGAGGCAAGTGCTGTTAGCGGGTAGCACCTACGAAGGCCGCCACGGTGCTCCGATGACGGGGCGGTGTGGCCGACAACATGCCCTTCCGCCTTGGGTTTCCCCAGCGCTGACACAGGTACTATTACTCATTTAAGCTCGAGTCGACCTCGGGGAGGCCCAGGAACAGTTACGATATTCGCCCCCCTACTGACAGGCTAATACCACTGGGTCACACCTGCAGATCAGAACTACGCTGGTCTCCTGAGCTCTCGCCTGCTTCAACAAAATTAACTTGAAAAATTCAACTCGCCACCGCACTCTACCATTTACCCAATCACCCGCTCGCAATCTCACCTCGCCTGCTCACCCACTCGCCCACTATTCAACCATTCACACTCACTCACTCACCCACTCAGTCGCACAGGTCACTTGACTTCCCATCTGGTTAAACAAGATCAGCACGCCAGAGGTCGCAAACGGGTTTTGATTCCTTACCCGTACCCGGCCGCACCAGGGTCGAAAACGGGTACCCGTACCCGTACCCTACCCGATACCCGGCTACCCGTACCCGGCCGGGTATCGGGTAGGGTACGGGTACCCGATTGCGACCTCTGGGATGAAGCCATGTTGCAGGCGCGGGTGGGTTGATTCTAGGAACTTGAATTGTGAGAAGAGACAAGACGTTGGGAAATGAGTGACAAACGGTTACTCACCAGTGACTCACGGCCTACCCGTACCCGGCCGCAGCAGGGTCGCAAACAGGTACCCGTACCCGTACCCGGCCGGCCGAGTACGGGTAGCCGGGTTTCGAGTAGGGTACGGGTATCGGGTACCCGGTTGCGACCTCTGCAGCACGCACGCACGCACCTGCCCAGCCGTGTCCACCAGCTGCAGGTTGAACTCCTGTCCGTTGATGTGGAGAGTTTTCGTGAACGCTGCAAGAGGGAAGAGTCGTGTACAAATATCAATGCAAAGGTCCCCCCCGTTTGGCGTTTAACAAGACTTTTCGGGGGGGGGGGGGGGCAAGTCCTGCCAGCGAGCGACTATTTAAGGCCGGAACGCCGTAACGACGAGGTGAATGGCCAACGCCACGCCCGGTCGCCTTTGTCTCCCCAATGCTGATGTTTACAAACGACACCAAGGACTAAGGCTGAGTTGATCTAGGGGAGGCCCAGGACCGGTTGAGATATTCGTCACATATGTTGACCGTGAGCAGGAATTAAACTCGGGACGCCGGGTTCGTAGTGCAGTGCGCGAACCACTACACTACTGCTCTCCAAAGACAAAGATCCCCCGTATAGCCTTGACAAACTGTCGGGGCAAGTGCTGTTAGCGAGCACCTATGAAGGCCGGAACGGTACACGAGGGGGTGGGTGGCCAGCACCGCGTCCGACCGCCTTTGTCTCCCCAGTGGCAATGTTTACACACCGCACCAGGTACTCAATTTCAGGCTGAGTCGACCTAGGGGAGGCCCAGGACCGGTTCAGATAATCATCACTGGTGTTGGCGATGAGCGGGAATCGAACCCGGATCGCCAGGTTCATAGCTCAGCGCGCTAATTGCTACACCACCGCTCCTCACACGCACACACACACACGCACACATGCACGTACAGTATACAGATATATAAACAACTTCAATTGTCTGTGTGCCAGTCTGCACCTCCGTCTATCGATCCATGTCTGTCCGTCCACCCTTGTGCGTGTGAGCGTACGATGTGTGTGTGTGTGAGACTCGGATGTTTGCGTCGTCTGCATGTGGCGTGTGTTGGTGAGTGTATGACGTATGGCCCCGCACCTCCGATTAGCACGCTGTGTGTGCATGCATATTATGGGTGCATGTGTGTGATGTGAATGTGTAAGATGTGTGTGCGTGCGATGTGTGTGTGTGTTTGCGCGTGACGCCTTTGCGTTTGTCTTTGTGACGTACGAGTGTGTATGTGATATGTGTGTGTGTTTTTGCGGCCCGGCATGGAGCTGGCCACCCATCTCCTCGTGTGCCTTCATCGGTGCTCACTAACGGCACTTGCCCCAAAAGTTTATCGAGGCTATATACGAGGGATCTTTGTCTTTGTTTGCGGGATTGTGGGGAGTGCATCTGCCACTCATCTCAAGCCAGTCAACCCACGACACCAGGCCTCTCGCCTGTGGCCTCCTGCCTGCAGCGACAGCCTCCCATACTTCGTGTAACGGCCTCAAAGTGCACCTAGCCTGGCACCGGCGGTAAACTAACTGCCACTGAGCGGCAGCTGTAGTTGTTTGCGTGTGACATCTGTATGGGGTGCCGCTATGGCGAGGTGTTAACTCCCTCGCCTGGTACGCAGGAGGTCGTGGGTTCGATCCCGACCCCGACGCCTGCTGTGTATTTGGAGTCTGCGGTGTCTCTCTCCCGGTGGTCGCGTGGATTATTCTCTGGGTCCTCCCGATTTTTCCCTCGATATTTAGAATCAACGTCACGCGCGTTTAGGGGCCGTCCATAAATGACGTCACGCGATTTTGGACGATTTTTGACCCCCCCCCTCGTCACACGGCGTCACAAAGAGTCAGAACCCCCTCAAATATGACGTCACAAAACTCTGCCCCCCCAAAAAAATTAAACATACTTCAAATCGCTTTAAACTGTCATTGTAGTGCGTATTTAATGTGGCGCTGCACTCTGATGTTGTAGGAGAAAACATTTATTAAAAAGTCGATTTAATTAAGTAGAACGTGTTGTCTATATTTAAAGTTGCGCATTTTGATGTGACGTCACATTTCTCAACCCCCCCCCCCTCGTCACACATCGTCACAAATGTCTGACCCCTCCCTCCCTAGGTGCGTGACGTCATTTATGGACGGCCCCTTAGAGTTTTTGTGCTGCCATACATTTCCACACGACGACGACGATGATTGTCCGCCTCTTCGTGCGACCTATCATTTGTGACGGACAGGTCGCTTCTGACCAAGAGCTACAAACCTCAGTGGGGGCCTTACACCTGTTAACAATAAAACAAACTGGAAATAGTTTCAGTTGAGTGTAGTAATGTTGGGTGTTGGCGTGCGGATCGTGGGGGGCCACGGTGCGCTCACTGTTCTCAATGGTCGGATCGTACGAGTCCACAAACTGCCCCTCCACGAACTGGATCGTCAGCGACGATTTGCCTGCGAAGCACAACGCAACATTTCAAAAGCGGTCAACATTCGTCCCGCATCTTCTTGGTTCTTTCGGTAAAGTCACGTAGAATGGAAATAATAAAATAATAAAAATACAACATAATAAAATAATTCTCAGTGAGAATTATTTCATCATGTTTTATTTTAATTTTTAAAATAATAAAATAAGAAAAAAATTACATAATAAAATCATTCTCAGTTTTTATTATTATTTAATATTAAAATAATACAAATAAAACATAATAAAATAATTCTCAGTGAGAATTATTTTATTATGTTCTATTTTTATTATTGTATTATTTCCATTCTACGTGACTTTACCGAAAGAGCTAAGAAGATGAATCCCTGCAGTCACGAAAGCTTTCAATCGAAATTTAATTTGTCCCGCAGTTTGCCCGATAAACCCAGCCGACGAGCACGCCTTCCCCGTGACGACGTGACCCGATGGGCTCTGTCGGGTGGTGGAGGGCTGTCGTTCACGATTGACATACACGACGACCTAACAACCCAAGCGTAACTCATGACGAAGCGAAACACGACCACATTAACCACATTAACCATAGCCCTACCACTAACCACACTAGCCAATCAGACCCTAGTCCAGGGGTCTGCAACCTTTAAGACATAAAGAGCCACTTGGACCCGTTTCCGAAGGAAAAAATAAACTGGGAGCCGCAAAACCATTGCAACATTTAAAACAAATATAACACTGCATATATTGTTTCTTACCTTATTGCTATATACAGGATCGTGCAGTCAGCTGTCAATCTGAATAAAAAAAGGACTTTTTCACTTAACAATGTAAAATATATTTTTGCAAATTAATAGCTAAATTACCTGGTTAATGGGATTTTTGCTCCTGAACCTCAGTGCACAGTTCTGCACATCAGGGCTGTAAGACGTCACCTTCATTTTCACACAGGCTTGCAAGCTGTCATCTGTGAGGCGTGATCGATGTTTGTTTTTAATATAGTTCATGTTGGAGAAGACCTGCTCACATACATATGTGGAGCCGAAGATCGACAGGACTCCAAATGCATACTTTTTCATATTTATATAAGTGTTGGGGATGGCATTCCATGTTTCGAATACAAGTTTGTCCTGTTTGGGAAGGTTTTCAATATCACTCCATTTATGATTCTGAGCCAGAATGGCCTTCTGACGGGCAACATCCTCAAGAGTAGCGGTCAAGCATTTGAACTTGGACACCCATATATCTTTGTCGGCTATATCGGCCAGTTCCATCTCAAGATCAGGTTGACTTACACCTGCAAATGCAGTCATATTCAATAGGGATGGATCGATCGCCAGGGGAGTGACAGGGAAGGATAATGTCGTTTTTTCCTCTCTGAACTCACAGAATCGTTTCCCAAACGAACTTTGCATTGTGGTGATTGCAGACTTGAAATATTCCAAATTTATCGTATCATGACTTTGTTTGAACTCTCTCAAAGAGGGAAAGTGAGACAGTGTACCTCTCTGTAAATCTTTGACAAACACTGTCAACTTGCGCTCGAATGCCAAAACCTCCTCCAGCATGTGCAGGGATGTGCCTCCTTTCCCCTGAAGGGTTGTATTTAGCGTGTTTAGATGTGCTGTCATGTCTACCATAAAATGTAATTTTTCCAGCCACTCTGGCTGTTCCAGCTCAGCAAAGGTGAGCTCTTTGCTGCCCAGGAAGGTTTTTACTTCTTCCAAACATGTGACAAAGCAACGGCAACGTTACTGCCTGTCACCGGGCGGGCAGTGTGGAGCGGAGCGGCGACCTGTCAGCAGCGGCAACGCCAGAGCAGGTGTCACAGTGCGCCTCCTCCCCTCGCTAGCATCCGCCCCGGAGCCGCGGTCAAGGTTCAAAAGAGCCGCATGCGGCTCCGGAGCCGCAGGTTGCCGACCCCTGCCCTAGTCTAACCACATTAACCATAGTCCTACCACTACCACTAACCACACTAGCCAACCAGACCCTAGTCTAACCACATTAACCACAGCCCTACCACTAACCACACTAGCCAACCAGACCCTAGTCTAACCACATTAACCACAGCACTACCACTAACCACACTAGCCAATCAGACCCTAGTCTAACCACATTAACCACAGCCCTACCACTAACCACACTAGCCAACCAGACCCTAGTCTAACCACATTAACCACAGCCCTACCACTAACCACACTAGCCAATCAGACCCTAGTCTAACCACATTAACCACAGCCCTACCACTAACCACACTAGCCAACCAGACCCTAGTCTAACCACATTAACCACAGCCCTACCACTAACCACACTAGCCAATCAGACCCTAGCCTAACCACATTAACCACAGCCCTACCACTAACCACACTAGCCAACCAGACCCTAGTCTAACCACATTAACCACAGCCCTACCACTAACCACACTAGCCAATCAGACCCTAGTCTAACCACATTAACCACAGCCCTACCACTAACCACACTAGCCAACCAGACCCTAGTCTAACCACATTAACCACAGCCCTACCACTAACCACACTAGCCAATCAGACCCTAGTCTAACCACATTAACCACAGCCCTACCACTAACCACACTAGCCAACCAGACCCTAGTCTAACCACATTAACCATAGCCCTACCACTAACCACACTAGCCAACCAGACCCTAGTCTAACCACATTAACCATAGCCCTACCACTAACCACACTAGCCAACCAGACCCTAGGGTAACCACATTAACCACAGCCCTACCACTAACCACACTAGCCAACCAGACCCTAGTCTAACCACATTAACCATAGCCCTACCACTAACCACACTAGCCAATCAGACCCTAGTCTAACCACATTAACCATAGCCCTACCACTAACCACACTAGCCAATCAGACCCTAGTCTAACCACATTAACCATAGCCCTACCACTAACCACACTAGCCAATCAGACCCTAGTCTAACCACATTAACCATAGCCCTACCACTAACCACACTAGCCAATCAGACCCTAGTCTAACCACATTAACCACAGCACTACCCCTGACGCTAACCACTGGAGCCAACAAGAACCACCTCGCCTAACCCCACGCACGTTGAGGAAGGTGAGCGGGCTCTGGGCAGGCCCCCTCGTGGTGGCGAGCCGAGATGACGAGCAGTGGTCGAGACCGGCGATGGAATGGCAGCAAGAGGAGGGGGGGGACGCGGCGAAGAGGAGATCCACCGACGCCTTGGAGACGGAGCGATGGAATCAGGGCCATGCGCGGGAACGATGGATGGGTGGTGGCAGCCACCGGGCAATCCAGCAGTGTACTGAGCATGGCTGATGATGATATAGAACATCGTTGTGTATCGTCATCATCAGCCGTGTTCAATCGGATCGATGGAAACGCCAGTGGGATTGAACCAAGTCGAACACGGTTGATTATCCCACATTGATCGGCACATCGATCGTCGGCTGGACACTCACCCACGGAGCGGTAGCCAAGGATGGCGATCTTCCTGAACTTGGCCATGGTCTCGATCTTCTAAACGTGGTTTCCCTGCAGCCTCAGCTACACCAAATCCTTTGGCGGTCTCCTCTGGTCTCGTGTCCACCGCCACCACCAGACACAAAAGAAAATCCCGTGGTCTCTTGTACCAAATCCTCTGCTCTGGTATCCAGAATCTGAATGTGTGTTTATACCGGTGGAATCCGATGAGCTATAAAGCTCTTGCTACCCCCCGCTCCCCCTCCCCCCAGACAGACGTACAACCAAAACACAGTCCTCTCTCGGTGTCGCCTCGACCACCACCAAACGCCCTGGGGGCCTCGTCTCAACCACCACCACCACCACCACAAAACCACCACCACCAAACCCAAACCACCACCACCAAACCCAAACCACCACCACCAAATCCTCTGGCTCCCGCCCACTCAATACAATTGAATGGGCAGTAGCCGCTCTCAAATTCCCTACACGGCATAGGCGGCGAGGGTGAGGGAGGGGCCCCAGTCCCGGCTTCCAATTGGACGAAAGCCTCCCTGAGAGTCGCGCGTGATTGGCTCGTCAGGTCCGCACGCGCCGAGCGCGCGATGGAGGGGGCGGGGGGGGGGGTCCGGGCAGCCAATCAGAGGTGGCCGCTGGCAGATCGCGGCGCTTATCCGCGTTACGGAATTCAATGCCCCGCCCCCCCGCCGCCCCGCCCCTCCCCTCCCCCGGGTCGTGTGACGTCACGCCAGCTGATCGTAATCCTCTTCATCGATCAGCCGGTGATGATCAACAAACACAGAGCCATGGTCAAGTCCACTGCTGGATGAAATCATTGATTGTTGATTCCGCGGTGGACGGCCTCTCAGTAGAGGAAGGTGCAGCAAAATCAATTGCACTGTTGTACAGTACTGTACTATGCTCCCATGGCCCATGCTTCCCGCATTGACCAGCGCGGTGAAGTATGGTCGTGAAACCGACACGGCCCGCACGGTGTGGGGGAGGGGGCTCATCCAGCAGTGGAGTCACAGAGACGGCTGTCTGTGCGTGCAGGTGCGTAAGAGGAGCGGTGGCGCAGCGGTTAGCGCACCCGCGCTACGAACCTTGCGACCCAATCGATTATCTGAACCGGTCAGTGGGCCTCCCCTAGGTCGACTCGGCCTCGAATGAGTACCTGGTGCGGTGTGTAAACATCGCCACCGGGGAGACAAAGGCGGTCGGGCCTGCACAGGTACGAGGCTACCAGCATAGACCAACCAAGTTATACCGAGGAATCTTTATCTTTGAGAAAATATCTAGCAGTGTACATTACTCTTGTGCATTAGGGGCCGTCCATAAATGACGTCACGCACCTAGGGGGGGGGGGGGTCAGACATTTGTGACGATGTGTGACGAGGGGGGGGGGGGCTTGAGAAATATGACGTCACATCAAAATGCGCAACTTTAAATAAATATAGAATTTACACCATTGGAACCTCCTTTGCCAGTAGCAAAATATGATCATTGGTTTTTTACCCTTTTATCTGGCAACAAAACTGACACTTTTTTTTACAAGGAGCCATGTTTGCATTGACCACAATACCTGCGGTCGGAATGCAAACAAAAAACACAACTCTGAAAATGTATGCACTGTCCTTGAAATTGATTGGTCCACACCCGAGACAGCTTTTCTTATAGCCTAGTCTCACATGGTGTTGGACCAGATGACGCCAAAAGGCGCACAACTCAAAGACAATGCACAATCAGAGTACGAGAGCTCTCATACTCTGTCAATCAATCAATTTCAAGGACAGTGCATACATTATCAGAGGTGTGGTTTTTTTTGCATTACGACCGCAGGTATTGTGGTCAATGCAAACATGGCTCCTTGTAAAAAAGGTGTCAGTTTTGTTGCCAGATAAAAGGGTAAAAAAACAGATTTGAAGCTTTCGTGACTGCAAGGATTCATACTCTTAGTTCTTTCGGTAAAGTCACGTAGGTAAAAAATGAAATTAAAATTAATACAAATGAAACAATACAAATCACGACGTTTCGGAGGCAACACAAGTCTCCGTCATCAGGTGGGACCGTCACAGCCAGATTTGCTGCAAATCTTTTTTTGCTGCTGCTGCTGCAATTTTTTTTTTATTTGCTGCAAATCTGGCTGTGACGGTCCCACCTGATGACTGAGACTTGTGTTGCCTCCGAAACGTCGTGATTTTTATTGTTTTATTTTTATTAATTTTAATTTCATTTTTTACCTACGTGACTTTACCGAAATAACTAAGATTATGGTAAAAAAAACAATTATCAAAATATAGAATAACAACACTACTTGTTAAAACAACACTCCTACAACATCAGAGTGCAGCGCCACATTAAATACGCACTACAATAACTACTTTAAAGCGATTTGAAGCATGTTTTATTTTTAAAATGGAAATACAGTTTGGGGGGGGGGGCAGAGCTTTGTGACGTCATATTTGAAGGGGGGTCTGACTTTTTGTGACGCCGTGTGACGAGGGGGGGGTGCAAAAATCGTCCAAAATCGCGTGACGTCATTTATGGACGGCCCCTTATTCCGCTTGTAGCCCAGCAAGAGGCTCGCCGGAGCCTCTTCCAAGGTTCATGTTCGTGAGGCTCTTGCCATGTGTGAGCAGTAGAGGGCGATACTGCTGCTGCTGCTGCCGCCGCTGCTGCCACTGCTGCTGCTGCTTGCAGCTTGCTGGGTTTGAGATCCCAGCCGAGAGCGATTTGCGGTGCGATTCTTCATAATTTGGCGATGCTGTGGTCCGGTGCACGTTGCGTTGTGTGGGCTATTATAACCACACAACGCATGTACAATGTTAAACATTGAGTCTCTTATTCTTTGGGTCTTTCGGTAAAGTCACGTAGATAGGTTCAAAGAAAAAAACTACGTTTCGATCGCAACACAAGCGTTCTTCCTGACGACGACCGCTTGTGTTGCGATCGAAACGTCGTAGTTTTTGTAATATTTTTTTGTTATTTTCTTTGAACCTCACCACGTGACTTTACCGAAAGACCCAAAGAGCATTAATTCCTGCAGTCACGAAAGCTTCAAATCCAAATAGTCACGAAAGCTTTAAGTCAACATTGAGTTTCTTCTCTTATTCATATTTTTTATCAGGGATTTAAAGGATTTCATCAAAATAATACGAGCAACGATAATGACCACGATACTTAGCGATATTTTGCAAATAGATGATGCAAAAAACGCAGATATGTTATTGTGTACATACGATATATCGTGAAACTGACCATATATCGTAACGATGTATCGTGAAACTGACGATATATCGTGAAACTGACGATATATCGTAATGATATATCGTGAAACTGACGATCGTCAAACTGACGATATTTCGTAATGATATATCGTGAAACTGACGATATATCGCAATGATGTATAGTGACACTGACGATATTACGTAATATATCGTCAAACCGACGATATATCGCAAAACCAACGATATCTCGTAACGATAAATCGTGAAACTGACGATATATCGTGAAACTGACGATATATCGCGAAACTGACGATATATCCATACTCTTTGGTTCTTTCGGTAAAAGTCACGTAGGTAGAAATAAAATAAAACATACGATATATTTTATTTCTACCTACGTGACTTTACCAAAAGAAGCAAAGAGTATGGAATCCTGCAGTCACGAAAGCTTCAAATCAAGATTGACGATATATCGTAACGATGTATCGTGAATATGACGATATATCGCAATGATGTATAAGTGACACTGACGATATATCGTAATGTATCGTCAAACTGACGATATATGGCGAAACCAACGATATCTCGTAACGATATATCGTGAAACTGACGATATATCGTAGTTATGTATCGTGAAACTGACGATGTATGGTAAACTTACGATATATCGCAATATGGTATATCGTGAGAATGACGATATGTTTTCTCCGCGTCCTCCGGCTTTGCCCTCCACATTTAGAACCACCACGCGTTTTAGAGTTTTTGACTACCGCTTATAAACCCCCACGTGATCAGTCGCTTCGTTGAGCTTTCATTTGTGACGATATTTACATCAAATGGTCCGTTTCAGCCACCAATCGACCGGCTATTTTGACCATCGACCGCAAGCGGAAACGATTAGCATTTTTTTTGGGGCGCAGAGAGTCAAGGACGCGACGGGGCGTGGCGGGGGCCCGACCTTGATGGAGGTCACGCCGGGGTCAGAGTCCAAAACTATGGGGCAGCACTCGGCAGAACGAGGTGGCCGGTTCGATCTCCAGGCGCGGCAGCTGTTAACGACGGGGGCACGTTTCTGGACACGCACGCCCCACATCCTCACTCCCCACCTCCGACCTCCGTGCCCCCCCCCCCACAACAGTGCAGCAATGAACGGGCTCACCACTTACCGCCAAAGATCGGCAAGCCGCGTGCGGTGAGGTACATTTGTGGGTACTCGAAAACGTTTGCCCAGCGTGGAAGAGTAGGCGGAAAGCCATCCTCTAGCCGGGCTCTCTCTCTCTCTCCCTCTCTCAAGAACCCCCTCGAGTGATTTAAAATCTTTACGTAGACTGGAGGAATCCGATGAGCTACGAAGCTCTATTTTCACTGATGTCCAACAGTGGAGGCCCTTGTCCCAACAGATGTGTAGGGAATTGCAGGGCTGCACCTTTATCTGTACCAGCGGAACACTGCGCCATTGCTGGATGAGAGGCCTTCTCAATGCCAGTGCGGGGTTGGTGAATGCGGCTCACTTTAGACTTGGTGATGGGGGGGGGTATATAAAGTACAGTCCAACATCACCATTGGTTGTCCTGCTGCTGCTACTCTCCTTGAGATTGTGAAGAGGACTGATGCGTTGTTGCGGGTGAGTCGGTGTCAGGACATCATGGCTCACGGTACATTATGGTGGTGGCTGGGTGGGTGGGTGGGGAGTGGTGCGAGATTTAAGAACCTTGCACCAATGTGCTTCAAGCCTTCAACCGCCGCGCCCGGAGATCGAACACACGCGGCCCTCTGGATCGCAAAGTCCGACGTGCTAACCATTGCACCACTGTGGCAGCATCCGAGGGGCAATTATGTCGCGCAAGAATTCGCTTCTGACAAATAGTTAACCGTAGTAAAAGGTTTAACCACCACGCGATATGCCACGTTGGTATTTGTGGAGTTAAATCCCCTCCCTCCTCCCTCTCCACCCACGTGTTCCGATCGTAAAATCAGAACCGAGGCGTTGGTTCTCATTTTTCTTTTCAAAAGGCACCGAGCCACGTTGCTAGTGGTGGAAATTCCACATTCCCATGGCTTCCCCCCACAAAGTGTTCGGTCAACATCATTCGTCATGGACGCCGTGTGTGGCCTTAAAAATAACAGCCCCATATATAATACACGACGTTCCGGGCAATGGTCCATCATCATGTATGTTTTATTTCAGTGATGGGCGGTAACCCGAAACGTCACCTGATTTATATATATTAAAAAATATATATATACGTGTATGTCCGGTTGCGAGTGATATTTTTTATATATAATGAAGGTGACGTTTCGGCAAATGACCCTTGCCCCTTAGCACACAACTCACTTGTATTTATTTACGTACTATCAGGGAGGGGGGGAAGGGCCATTGCCTGAAACGTCGCCCATCCGTTATATCTCTCAAGATAACGTGACAGAGGTGAGAGGAACTCGATCGCATCGGGCATTGACAGCAGCCAAGAGCTCCGCAAGGTCCTCCTCGTCCACAAGCGACCAGGGATTGAACTTGCACCGTTTTCATTGCGTGTGTGAGCCGCTCTCTCACTCACTCGACCTCTCGACCGCTCGACCTCTCAACCCCTCGAACTGTCAACCGCTCGACCGCTCGCTCACTTGACCTCTCAACCACTCGTCCTCTCGACCGCTCGTCCTCTCGACCGCTCGACCACTCAACCACTCAACATCTCAATATCTCGACCACTCAACCACTCAACCACTCGTCCTCTCGACCGCTCGACCACTCAACCACTCAACCACTCGACCACTCAACAACTTGCCCTCTCGACCACTCGACCACTCGACCGCTCGACTTCCCAGCCACTTAACCACTCGACCTCTCGACCTCTCGACCGCTGAACCGCCCTGGCCGGGGCTCCAGCTGGATATTTTAAGAGGTCGACTGAGAGACAAACATCGCCGACTTGAAAGCCACGCGGACAGGAAGGATGAGCAAGGATAGCGGGACTGTGCAATGATTAACAGCGGCAGCGGCTGCTGCGAGGATGACGTTAATAAAAAAATCTCTCGACACCTCTTCTTGGTTCTTTCGGTAATGTCACGTAGGAGGGAAATAATAAAATAAAATTCAAATAAAACATAATAAAATAATTCTCACGACGTTTCGGCCACAACGCAAGCAGCCGTCCTCAGGTGAAGAACAGGTCTGGCGGGGAGACAGTGTCTGAACCAGTCGACCACTGTCTCCCCGACAGACCTGTCTCCACGACAGACCTGGTCTTCACCTGAGGACGGCTGCTTGCGTTGTGGCCGAAACGTCGTGAGAATTATTTTATTATGTTTTATTTTTATTTTATTATATCCCTCCTACGTGACTTTACCGAAAGAACCAAGAAGATGAATCCCTGCAGTCACGAAAGCTTTAAATCGAAATCTCTCGACACGATCGTCAATACCGCTGTGTGGCCTTAAAAGGGGGAGAGATTGACCCTTTCGCATAGCATATAAGTAACAAAACTACCTTATGGGCCGTGCTATGAGTAAGGGCCGTTGCCCGAAACGTCGCCTCTTGTAAATACGCTGGTATTGACAAACGTGTTCACCAACGATGGAAATTCCCAATTTCTCTGGCATTATTGCTTTCTCCTATAACGCAACGTTAACTCATTTATCTAACGCAGAGGGATGATTATGATCATCATCATCATCATGGAGGGCTGATACCATCCAACCACCTCCCAGTGAACCACACGCGACCGTCAGGGCAATGTTAGCCTGACGTTCCATGTTTACTGGGCGTGTTGGGAATCCGACCTTTGGCCTTTTTAGGTGTTCAACTTCCTTGTGACCGAAGGCGATGATGGTGGCGTTTTGCATTCCACCCCGGCGAATTGGTGCTATTCATTAACGTGGGGGTGGAGGGGGAGGCTCCTTGCGGGCGCTGTTCACCCTCCCCCGGTGCTGAAGGTCGTTCCTGGCCACAATTAACGACACCCAGAAGGGGACCAGGAATTGAACTTTGCTCGGCTCTGCTCGCGGACTCGAGTCAATAATAAAACAAAACAATCAGAGAAAGTCAAAGCTTCTCCCTGCTCTTACAAGCAGTGACGTCACCGCGGCGCTAGTGCCAGGCTAGGTGCACTTTGAGCCCGAGTGAAGTCATTAAACACTCGCTGGCCGGCAGGCAAAATGTCACGGGACACACAAAGACAAAGCCAAAGGGCCCCTGTTATAGCCTTGAACAGAATGGTAGGGCAAGTGCTGTTAGCGAGCACCTATGAAGACCGGCACGGCACACAAGGGGATCAGCACCACGCTCGGCAACCTTTGTATCCCCAGTGCTGATTATCATAAACACGGCTCCAATGACTCATTTAAGGCCGAGTCGACCTAGGCGAAAGCCCGGAACCATTTTCAGATATCACTCCCGACTCATGTTAACCGAGAGCTGGGATGGAACTCGGTCCGCTGGTTCAGTGCGTTAACCACTGCACCACGGCTCTGACACCACGGTCGTGAATATGGGCTCCATCTCTTCCTTTCATACCCAGATCGCCCCGGGAGGTTCACAGCAAAACAAAAAAGAACTTCGTAGGTCATGATAAATGAGGAAGGCTTCATCCAGCAGTGGATTGACCACGGCTGATGATGTCTGATGATGAGAATGACGAAAATGGGCACATGGGCTCAGTTAACCCATTGACGTGGCGGCTTGTTTGTCATTATATTATACTTTTATTGCCAACCGTTCGCTCCAACTAGTTAGCGAAAGCCAGGACTCGGGCTGGGCCGGCTCGCCGCTTCCTTGAGGGCAGGGAAGGGTCCCACCCCCCACCCATCTGTGAGGGCAGGGAGCGGTCGCAGGTCTCCCTGTGGAGGAGACACCATCCGTCTCGCGCTCGGATCATTCACCTGGAGCCGAGGACCGTGAAAGAGGCTGCACGCTGCAAAGGAACGACATGGTGAGTGACAAGACGGGGGGGGGGGGCACAAGGAGATGGAGTGACAGAGAAGGGCGGGGGGGGGAGATGATGAGACGGGGAGATGAGATCGAGTCGGAGTCGCTGGGTAGAACAGCAGCAGTCACACGCTGAGCCAGTCACGCACTGCCCACGCTGTTTGCGAGTTTGGTACCACTGATGATGATGATGCTGATGATGCTAATGACAAACGGTGAAAATGCCAGTCGTTTCAGACACGGCTGTTTGTGTTGCTGCGGTGCTGTGAACTTCTGTCGCACCGTACGTAGCCAACCATGCTAACCCGAGGTGCGGTGTATGCGTGTAAGTATGTTGAACTACACACACACATGAGATTTCAATCATGATGATTTCAAAGCTCTGTGTGGGTTCCCAATTTCGGAAGAAATCGCGTTCCAGTCGGCCGCAGTGACCGTCTTTGTTAGATGGTCAGCCAAAAGCCGCTGCGAGGATGACCGGAGTTTGCGGGATGGTTTATTTTCCTTGACTAGATCAGCAAGGTATTGTTTTTCATTTGTGGCAAGCACTTTGTGAAAGTGCTTGCTTTGTGAAAATGCTCGCTCAAGGCGGGATTGCCTGGTGTTAAAAGTTGGTTTGAGGTGCGTATTACTTTCCAAATCATCCAAAGATGGAATGCGCATTATCAATTTGAATTATTATTATAATTCGAAGAATACGGAAGCAATTGTCGAGAAAAGATTCGTAGCTTGCATTAAAAAAAAATCAATAAATCCGAAACTCATCACGGGACTTGTGAGCTCTGTACCATCACCATCACTCCCATAACTACCATCGTGACCACTGACATCATCACCACTACGATCATCACCACTACCATGACCACCACTACCATCACCACCACTACCATCACCACCACTACCATCACCACTGCCATTACCACCATCGTCACCAGAATCACACTTCAGTTTACGGAACTAAGAGTCTTGATTGGTCAAGGTAAATTATCCGTGGCCAATAATTCATCTCAGTTATAAGCACACTGCGCTAATCACTGCACCACCGCTCCACCACAATATTCGGTATGAGTACCGGTGCCATTACAGATTAGAGCATCGCGCTATGAACCCGGCGACCTGATATCGATTCCCGGCCACAGCTGACATTGGTGGCGAGTCATATCCTCAAGAGATTCTTGGGCACTCAAACTTTCACCGACTCGCGCTGACCAGCGTGGTGAAGTATGGTCAAACAACTCCCACGGCGTGGGGGGGGGGGGGAGGCCGTCATCCAGCAGTGGATTGACACAAGGGCTGTTGTGTGTTCACGTGGTTTCCATATTTAGAATCGGTAAATGATGCGTTCAAGGTGCTGTTCTGCACATGCTTGCTGCACTGCTGGCTGGCTGGCGGAAGGGCCGCTGGGCATTAGAGGGAGTTCAAGAGCGATTCCAAGAACACAAGATGAGATGTTACTATCCTTTGTGCAAGCACTTCCAAGAGTTCATGAACAGTGAGCCTGGTGAAATTTGGGGAGCGCATCGTCAGTAATGTACCTTTGGTTCCTAGGGTGTTTCGGCCTTTCACACTATGCACCCTCCCCAAAGGCGGCCAGCGACAGGGTGATCAATCCTACGCTTGCGTCCCAATACCAATTAGTCATAGGAGTTGCCTTGTTGTTGATAGCCAACATCCCATGGGACTATGCATGGCAGGGGCGTCCTCCTCCCTGAGTCAAGCATTGTTGACCGCATACCTCCTGGCCCTCTCACTTCGGGGCCCAGCTGGGGTCTTTCCTCTTCATCGATGGCCACTGACTGCTGCCTTCTGCCGCCTCCGATACAGCTCTGATTGCCGAACGCTGGCTCTGGCCCTTAATTCCCAGGTCTCTAAGCAGTCTGGTTGTAGATGTTGCCACAAAACCTCTGCAGCCCACCTCCACTGGTCGGACTTCTGTGTTCCAGCCATGATGCTATTTTGGGGTGGGAGTACCCACACTTTACCCCACCACTACCACCACCACGTGTGACTAATCTGCCGATAGATGAATTACTCAATCGGCGTTATGCTCGGCCAATCATCGCCCCCCTACTACGAAACCCTGGCAGGGGGCCTCTTAAAAATAGCCACGATAATCGGTGACGTTTTCTTGGGTAAACAATACTGCTGTCAGGATGATGATGCACTAAACAAATATACTTTTTGTGCGCAAATCTATACAGCAATCTTTCGGGTTATCTCGATGCTTGGGCGTGGACGGCAAGATGGGGCGTGGGGGACCGTTGGGAGATTAACAAAATAATGACCGCTGGTTCAATTGCCGCGCCGGGGAAATCGAACCCAACCGAGAAACATCTGCTACAATGTCATGATGGTGATGATGATGATGATCTTCCTTGGCTCGCTAATCACTCATTGATTCGCTCATCGATCGGTGGCTGTGTAGGCAGCTTACGGACCGCCGGGCCTTCCCAGAGAGGGCACGCTGCTCACTCTACGCAAGGTCTGGGAGAGCCGGCAGGAGGCGGCCGGGAACGGGGCCCCCGGGGCCACCGCGGGGGCCCCGGCTCGGCAGGCGGTGTCCTCCGGGGGAGGAGAGCCGAGAAGCCGGGGGCGCAGCGAGACGGTGGAGTCGAAGGCGCGGGAGAAGAGGCGCAGGGCTCAGAGCTTCCCCGCCAGCAGCAGCGCTCGCGGTAGCTCGCCCGGGAGGGGTCCCCTCGCCCAGAGGGAGACGCGGGCGAGGGGCGAGGGCGGCCGGGAGGAGGACAGGGAGAGGGGCCGAGGGGCTGGGCACCGCCCTCGAAGCCTCACGCGCCTCTCATCCTCCTCCTCGTCTCCGGTGAGCTTGGCTCTAAGGCGACACCCGGTGGCCCCTGCCCCTTTTGTCGTCATCACACCAAAGACAAAGACCCCCCTCCATCCCCTCCCCTCCCCCCGCCGCACCAACACCACACCGCTATGGAGCCTTGTGGAGGCTGCTGGGGGCAAGTGCACGGGCCGGGACACCGGTGAGGTGAGCCGCCTGGCCATGCTCTTCGTGGGTCGGTCGGTGTCTGACAAAGTCCACATTTTATTTTTTTCAAAGCTGCCATTCCTATGCCATTTTTTTTAATGTACTCCTCTCAAATATGAGAGCAATCCCCGCCAAGTTTTGTCGTTCAATGGAGCCTATCGTTAAAAAAAAATATTGACTTTCTTAAGTATATGCATCTGCTGGAATAGCCTGAGGAAATTTCATCCGCCGATTAAAACAAAACATCACGTTCTTGAGGAAGTCCCTACGAAGGAAACCGGCCGTCAGAGGCGGCCCAATTGCAGAACAATGCGGGAATGTGAAGGTCGATTTAGCGCACCAAATTATGGATAAGGTAGAGGGGGAATAGAGGCGTCAACAGCGGTTGGTCATATAGCGAAGTTTCGCCCCCGTCATTATAATGTGGAATTTCCACCACTGGCTCCGCAGGGCTGTCAACGGGTAGCTCCACCCACTACTCAGGTAACCCCGCCTACTGCGCAGGTAGCCCCCGCCCACTACCCACGTAGCCCCGCCCATCGCGTAGGTAGCCCCCGCCCACTATTCAGGTAACCCCACCCACTACTCAGGTAACCCCACCCACTGTGCAGGTAGCCCCCACCCGCTACTCAGGTAACCCCACCCGCTGCGCCGGTAGCCCCCACCCACTACTCACGTAGCCCCGCCCATCGCGTAGATAGCCCCCGCCCACTATTCAGGGAGCTCCGCCCACTATTCAGGGAGCTCCGCCCACTACTCAGGGAGCTCCACTCACGACTCAGTGATTCGTGATTTTTTTTATTGCATCCATCTGTGTGGATCTTTGAGTGTCACCCCCCCCCACCCCTCGTATACAGCACGATGGTTTTCCTCCGGTTTTTATTTTCTATCTCCGTGACTTTACCGAAAGAGCCACGAATATGAATTCACATTACAGCTGAGACTGCTATTGTAGGGTTAGGATTATTGAGGTGGAGCGGTAGCGCAGTGCTGAGCACACGGAACCCGGCCACCTGAGTTCGAGTCCCCGGACACGCCTCATTCCGTCGCAGGCTTGGGCTGCGGCATATTAAGCAGCACGACCGACAGATTCTTGAATCCATCCGTGCAGCCCTCGGATGCCGCGGTGGGTTTACTTTCCTAACGGTGGCAAAAAGGTGGTGCAGCCCTGCAATGGCCGGCTCACTCCACTGCTGGCTGAGAGGGAATTCCAGAGAGAGAGAGACGGAGAGAGCCCCCGATCTTCTTGGTTCTTTCGGTAAAGTCCCGTAGAAGGGAAGTAATAAAATCATAAAAATAAAACATAATAAAATAATTATGTTCTTCATCTGAGGACGGCTGCTTGCGTTGTGGCCGAAACGTCGTGAGAATTATTTTATTATGTTTTATTTTTATTATTTTATTACTTCCCTTCTACGTGACTTTACCGAAAGAACCAAGAAGATGAATCCCTGCAGTCACGAAAGCTTTAAATCGAAAAGAGCCCCCGATGTGGATGATGTTTGTGCTCCACTCTTCCATGCTGGTCAGACCACTCGGAATAGCCGGAAGTGCCCACACTTTACCCCATCAACACGTGACCTGACGGGTGATTGGTAACGGTGATGTGCCCCCATCGACACTGATGGGTGCGCATAGGCGACGGGGGGGAGGGAACGGTTTAGAAACTTCCCCATTACTTAAGGGGCCGTCCATAAATGACGTCACGCACCTGGGGGGGGGGTGGGTCAGATATTTGTGACGATGTGTGACGATGGGGGGACGGGGGGGTTGAGAAATGTGATGTCACATAAAAATGCGCAACTTTAAATAAACATAGACAACACGTTCTACTTAATTGAATATACTTTTTTTATAAATGTTTTCTCCTACAACATTACAATAGTTGAAAGCGATTTGAAGCATGTTTTTTTTGGGGAGGGGGGGGGTGGCAGAGCTTTGTGACGTCATATTTGAGGGGGGGTCTGACTTTTTGTGACGCCGTGTGACGAAGGGGGGGGGGGGGGGGTCAAAATCGTCCAAAATCGCGTGACGTCATTTATGGACGGCCCCTAAACTGCCTCTGCGGGAGATCGAAGGGAACCGGATAGCAAGTCCAGTGCGTTAGTAACCATCGCCGCGGCGTGCTTATTGAAGAGAGCCACCAGGATGCAGGCATGAGAGGCCACTCTACGTGGGGCGGCAGATCGATTTCCCCCCAAACCCAACCCCACCGCGTCCCAGCTACTCGCAAGCCACCATCAGCAACACCTGTACCAACCCGCTCCCTCCCCTAGCCGTGAAGCCAGTGAGCGCCTCACTCGCACTCCCCACTCGCAGCAGCATACCAACAGCAGCAGCAGCAGCATACCAACAACAGCAGCAGCAGCACCAACAACAACAACAGCAGGACCACCAGTCAACCCCCTCCCCTATACGTGGAGCCAGTGAGCGTCTCACTCGCACTCCCCACTCGCAGCAGCACACCAACAACAACAGCAGCACACCAATAACTACAGCAACAGCACAACAACAAGAGCAGCAGCAGCACACCACCACCAACAACCACAGTAGCAGCACAACAACAACAGCAGCACAACAACAACAGCAGCAGCAGCACACCAACAACAACAACCACAGCAGCAGCAGCACACCAACAACAACAGCAGCAGCACAACGACAACAGCAGCACAACAACAACAGCAGCAGCAGCAGCACACCAACAACAACAACCACAGCAGCAGCAGCACACCAACAACAACCACCACAGTAAAAGCAGCAGGACACCAACAACAACAACAGCAGCACAGTCCGAGTTGACCGCCCCGTGTGCCGGAGTCAAGGTGAGGACAGACTGTGTGACCACGTGTGCGCGTGTGTTGTGTGTGTTGTGTGTGTTGTGTGTGTTGTGTGCGCGTGTGTTGTGTGTGTTGTGTGCGCGTGTGTTGTGTGTGTTGTGTGTGTTGTGTGCGCGTGTGTTGTGTGTGTTGTGTGCGCGTGTGTTGTGTGTGTTGTGTGCGCGTGTGTTGTGTGTGTTGTGTGTGTTGTGTGCGCGTGTGTTGTGTGTGTTGTGTGCGCGTGTGTTGTGTGTGTTGTGTGTGTTGTGTGCGCGTGTGTTGTGTGTGTTGTGTGCGCGTGTGTTGTGTGTGTTGTGTGTGTTGTGTGCGCGTGTGTTGTGTGTGTTGTGTGCGCGTGTGTTGTGTGTGTTGTGTGCGCGTGTGTTGTGTGTGTTGTGTGTGTTGTGTGCGCGTGTGTTGCGTGTGTTGTGTGTGTTGTGTGTGTTGTGTGTGTTGTGTGCGCGTGTGTTGTGTGTGTTGTGTGCGCGTGTGTTGTGTGTGTTGTGTGCGTGTGTTGTGTGTGTTGTGTGCGCGTGTGTTGTGTGTGTTGTGTGTGTTGTGTGCGCCTGTGTTGTGTGCGCCTGTGCGGGTGTCGAACCCGGTGGCACAAGAGTTCGGGTCACGCTCACGGCCGCTGACAACCGTGACGAATTATCTGAACCGGCTCCGAGCCTCCCCGAGGTCGACTCAGCCTCAAAACAGCGCCACTCGGGGGGGAGACAAAGGCGGCCGGGCGTGGTGCTGGCCACCCACCCCACTCGCACGCCGTGCCGGCCTTCATAGGTGCTCGCTAACAGCACTTGCTCCAACAGCCTGCGAAGGCTATACTGGGGAGGCTTTATCTTCTGTGGGTGTTGAATTGGTTGGGGAGTGATGGAGCGGTGGTCACCGCACTGCAATTACGAACGCGGCGACTCGAATTCCGAGTTTCCAGGCCACTGCCAACATCAGTGGCGAACATCTCAACCGGACGTGAGTCAATCTCCCCTCGCTCGAGCACCTGGTGTTGTGTGCAATAAACATCGCCGCTGGGGAGACAAAGGCAGCCGGGCGTGTATGTCTGGCCATACCCCCCCCCCCCCACCACAACCTCATGGGTACGCCGTGCCACCCTTTACAGGTACTCGCTTCACCACAACTGCCTGCGTCTTGTAACACGAAGCGGGGTGGGGGGCGGTCTTGGTCTGTGTCCCACAGGGCTGGAGCAGCGAGCACAGCCTCAGTCGGGAGCACGCCGAAGGCTACTCAGAGTCTTCGACTGTCCGGCACAGGGGTAAGCCACCTGGAGGCAGAGGTCGCAAACGGGTTTTGATTCCTTACCCGCACCCGGCCGCACCAGGGTCACAAACGGGTACCCGTACCCGGCCGTACCCGTACGGGTATCGGGTACCCGATTGCGACCTCTAGGATGAAGCCATGTTGCAGGCGCGGGTGGGTTGATTCTAGGAACTTGAATTGTGAGAAGAGACAAGACGTTGGGAAATGAGTGACAAACGGTGACTCACCAGTGACTCACGGCCTTACCTGTACCCGTACCCGGCCGCACCAGGGTCGCAAACGGGTACCCGTACCCGGCCGGGTACGGGCAGCCGGGTATAGGGTAGGGTACGGGTATCGGGTACCCGGTTGCGACCTCTGCCTGGAGGTTGGGACGTGGGCAGGATGGGGGGCAGGGTAGGGGGCAGGGTAGGGGGCAGGGTAGGGGGCAGGGTAAGCGACCTGGAGGTTGGGACGTGGGCAGGGTGGGGGGCAGGGTAGGGGGCAGGGTGGGGGGCAGGGTGGGGGGCAGGGTAGGGGGCCGGGTGGAGGGCAGGGTGGGGGGCAGGGTCAGCAAACTAAAGATTGGCAACAGAACGTGACAAGACAGCGTTCCAGATGTCATCACTTCCCCCCATTTGAACTCGTTTGCTCGCTCCACAGGTCAGCGTTATGACCCCCACCCCGCGCCCCGTCGACGTAGCAGGCTTGCTAAAGGCGGGGGGAGCATAGACGCGAGGGCATAGTACAGTACAGCAACGCACTTGACTGCATCGCCACCGACAGGCGCGGCTTAGACGTGGCGGGCAAGTGGGGGGGGGGGGGGGACCCTGACGCGTCGCGGTTTGCCCATCGCCGCCTCGACCTTAATAGGCGCTCGCCGACTCGGCCGCGCGCAGGGCTGCTGAGGAAGGACCTGGCACTGCTGGAGCCGCCGTCTCTGCGGGAGAGGCTGAGCATGTATCAGTCGGCGGTGTCACGCACCACGGGACAGGTATGCGCTCACCAGCACCCCCCCCTCCCTCATCATCAACGCTCACCAGCCCCCCCCCCTCATCAACGCTCACCAGCCCCCCCCCTCCATCAACGCTCACCAGCCACCCCCTCCCCATCAACGCTCACCAGCCCCCCCCCCATCAACGCTCACCAGCCCCCCCCTCATCAACGCTCACCAGCCCCCCCCCTCCATCAACGCTCACCAGCCCCCCCCTCCCCATCAACGCTCACCAGCCCCCCCCCCATCAACGCTCACCAGCCCCCCCCTCATCAACGCTCACCAGCCCCCCCCCTCCATCAACGCTCACCAGCCCCCCCCTCCCCATCAACGCTCACCAGCCCCCCCCCCATCAACGCTCACCAGCCCCCCCCCTCATCAACGCTCACCAGCCCCCCCCCCTCATCAACGCTCACCAGCCCCCCCCCCCTCCATCAACGCTCACCAGCCCCCCCCCCTCATCAACGCTCACCAGCCCCCCCCCCTCATCTCCCTCACCACCACCCCGCGTCTCCCTCACCACCACCACGTGTCTCCCTCACCACCACCACGTGTCTCCCTCACCACTACCACGCGTCTCCCTCACCACCACCCCGCGTCTCCCTCACCACCACCCCGTGTCTCCCTCACCACCACCCCGCGTCTCCCTCACCACCACCCCGCGTCTCCCTCACCACCACCCCGTGTCTCCCTCACCACCACCCCGTGTCTCCCTCACCACCACCCCGTGTCTCCCTCACCACCACCCCGTGTCCCCCTCACCACCACCCCGTGTCTCCCTCACCACCACCCCGTGTCCCCCTCACCACCACCCCGCGTCTCCCTCACCACCACCCCGTGTCCCCCTCACCACCACCACGTGTCTCCCTCACCACCACCCCGTGTCTCCCTCACCACCACCCCGTGTTCCCCTCACCACCACCCCGTGTCTCCCTCACCAACACCCCGTGTCTCCCTCACCACCACCCCGTGTCCCCCTCACCACCACCCCGTGTCCCCCTCACCACCACCCCGCGTCTCCCTCACCACCACCCCGTGTCCCCCTCACCACCACCCCGTGTCTCCCTCACCACCACCCCGTGTCCCCCTCACCACCACCCCGTGTCTCCCTCACCACCACCCCGTGTCCCCCTCACCACCACCCCGCGTCTCCCTCACCACCACCCCGTGTCCCCCTCACCACCACCACGTGTCTCCCTCACCACCACCCCGTGTCCCCCTCACCACCACCCCGCGTCTCCCTCACCACCACCCCGTGTCCCCCTCACCACCACCCCGTGTCTCCCTCACCACCACCCCGTGTCTCCCTCACCACCACCCCGCGTCTCCCTCACCACCACCCCGTGTCCCCCTCACCACCACCCCGTGTCCCCCTCACCACCACCCCGTGTCTCCCTCACCACCACCCGCGTCTCCCTCACCACCACCACGTGTCCCCCTCACCAACACCCCGTGTCCCCCTCACCACCACCCCGTGTCTCCCTCACCACCACCCGCGTCTCCCTCACCACCACCACGTGTCCCCCTCACCACCACCCCGTGTCTCCCTCACCACCACCCGCGTCTCCCTCACCACCACCACGTGTCCCCCT